>NC_143564.1:81735000-82035000 GCF_054136105.1 Typopeltis vanoorti | reverse complement strand
AAAATTAATACCTCAGCATGCCCGTGCGCCCAGAATTTATGGCTTGCCAAAAATATACAAACCAGGCACACCGCTTCGTCCGATTGTTGAAGGAATTGACAGTCCAAATTATCACTTAGCCAAAAAATTAGCTGCCATACTCAAGGAATTGGTAGGTCAGTCCCCTTCCTACATAAAAAAATACACAACATTTCATTAATAAAATTAAAAACATTACACTCAACGACCAAGATTTATTAGTCAGCTTTGACATAACTTCCCTTTTCACCAATGTCCCAATCAATGACACGATCTTGCTCCTACAGAACATATTTCCACATGACATCATGGCCCTCTTTGCCCACATACTCCGCTCCGGATATTTCATGTGGCAAAACAATTTTTACCTTCAAAAAGAAGGTACAGCCATGGGCTCACCACTTTCTCCCCCAATAGCTAACTTTTATATGGAAGACTTTGAGCAATGTGCTCTAGAGACAGCATGTCTAAAGCCCAAAATTTGGCTCAGATACGTCGACGATATTTTTGCCATTTGGCGCCACTGCCGCGAAGCTCTAAATACAGTCCTTAGCCACCTAAACAAACAACACAAATGTATCCAATTCACCATTAAAATGGAAAATAACAACTCTCTTCCTTTCCTAGACACACTTGTCACACGTCTTCCCTCTGGCTGTCTATCCTTCTCAGTTTACCGCAAACCTACACACACAGGCCAATACATACACAAAAATTCTTACCACCACCCAACACAAAAACTAGGTGTCATAAGCACCCTTAAACACAGAGCCCTAACTATTTGTTCTAATGAACAGGCTCTAAACCAGGAATACAAGATCATCAACCAAACATTTATCAAAAATGGATACAGTAAAAAAACTATTCACAAGATCCTCCATAAAGATACCAGTAAGAACAAAAAAGATTTCAAGAATGCTATTGCCATTCCTTATGTTAGAGGCATTTCTGAAAAAATAGACAGAACACTTCGCAAATACAACATTAAAACCACCTTTAAGCCTTGTTGAGAGGCTTATACGCTGGTTATACATGATAACTAATAATTAAGGAATTGACAGCGTACACTAGAAATATAAATTAAATGAACTTTAATATATACTTTCCGATATTTCGGCAAACGTCACGTTTCCATCTTCTTGGGAACTTATTACAAAGACAAGTGCACACAAGTACTACATAACAGCAAATGAGAACCGAAGCTAGGAAGCTAACGTTTTTCTAAAGTCCTGATGGTGCCCCTTGTCGTAGCTCTTGGCCTTTGGGCTAAAGTTCTTCTGATAAATGTTTCCCAAATTTGGGGCAGTCTCATGCATCCAAATTTGTTGAGGTTTGGCATGTTCCTAAGGGCTGAGGCTGATTCCATGAATAGTCTTTCATATTTGAACTTGCTGCGGTGTATTACTGTGGCTTTCTTCCATCTTATTCTGTGGAGAGTATCCGGAGCGTGGTCTGCAAGCACAGAGTGGCTTGCAGACCACGCTATACTTGTGAAATTGGATGTAATCCTTGTGTTCTAATATTCTGATATTTGCTGTCCTGCCTGTTTGGCCAAAGTAGGACAGTTTACAGCTGCAAGGGACCTGGTATACACCAGGTAGGGCTAGGGGAAGTGGTTGGTCTTTAGTGGAGCGGATAAGGGATGCCAATTTTCTATGTGGTCTGTAACAGGTGGTCAAGTCATGTTTTTTTAAGATTTTGTTGATATTTTTGCCTCGGATGTAGGGAATGGTGATGGATCTAGAGTAATCTTGTTTGTGAAGGGGAGGGTGTGGTGGGTTGTGGATAACTGGGTTAAGTATTTTTTGGATTCTTTTGGGGGGTAGCCATTGCCTAAGAAAGTGTCATGAATGTGATTTAGTTCAGTAGTTAGGGCTTGCTCATTAGAACAGATTATTTTTGGCCTGTTGAATAGTGTCTTAATAACTCCATATTGTTGTGAGGGGGGGGGGGGGTGATGGGATTGTTGGTGAATGTATCTACCTGTATGGGTGGGCTTTCTATAAACTGAGAAAACCAAGGTTCCATCAGGTTGGCGGGTGACTAGTGTGTCTAGGAAGGGGAGGTTATTGTTTTTCTCTTTATAGAGGGTGAACTTGATTCTAGGGTGTTGGTTGTTTAAGTGTTAAGGAAGGAGAGGAGTGAATCTGGGCCATGTGGCCAAATAGCGAACACATCATCAACGTAGCGAAGCCATATGGTAGGTTTTTGTGGGGCTGAGTTTAAGGCTTTCTCTTCAAAAGTCTCCATAAAGAAGTTAGCCAAGGGTGGGGAAAGTGGTGAACCCATGGCTGTCCCCTCTATTTGTTTGTAGAATTTTTCCTGCCAAACGAAATAGCCTGAGTTCATTGTAAACTGAAATAGGGCTGAGATATCGGGAGGATATCTCAGCCCTAGCTTGGATTAGCTCTAAGGTTTCTTTGAGGGGGACATTCGTGAATAAGTTGGAGACGTCAAAACTGACCATTATGTCATTATGTTTGGAGTGTGAGGTTTTCTATACTGGCTTTGAAGTGGGCTGAGTTTTTTATGTGTGATGGTGTGTTGCCAGTATAGTGTGAGAGCACTTTGGCTAAATGCTTGGCTGGTTTGTAAGTGGGGGAATGAATCAATGCCATCCACTATGGGATGTAATGGCACATTATCTTTATGTATTTTTGGGAGCCCATATATGTGTGGGGGGGTCTAGAGTTATAGGGTTTCAGTCTGTTGGTAAGTATATATTAAAGTTTATTTAATTTATATTTCTAGTGTACGCTGTCAATTCCTTAATTATTAGTTATCACCTTTAAACCCCCAAATAAGTTAAGACACTTACTCAGTTCTTCTAAAGATCCTCTTCCACACCTAGCACACCCAGGGGTATACAAAATGCAATGCACATGTAACATACCATACATAGGGGAAACAGGGCGAACTATCCCAATCAGACAAGACGAACACAAACGACACATTAAATACCTCCATTTTGGTAAAAATGGCCTTTCTGGCCACGCGCTCCAAACATACCACAGAATTGACTGGAAAAATACCAAGTCCCTACATCGCACCAAAACCTGGTTTGAGAGAAAATTTAAAGAGTCGTGTGAAATGCTTAAACACAACCCAAATCTCAACAAAAATGATGGCCTAACCATTTCAAGAATGTGGAGGACCCATCAACAACCTGTATAACAACCTAAACTAGCCTTAGAAAAATCCCACTACAAGAAGACAACCTGGTGAAGTGTTTGGAACATTCACCAGCAACTGAAAGAAATCATTTTATAACAATCAGAACTATCCAGAAGAATATTAATACATGAGGACTTTAGCAGTTTATTGCAGTTGTATATATTTATTTATAATATATATATATTTTTTTTTTTTTTTTTATTCACTAGAGGTCAGACTAGGAAAAAGGATTTATTAACTAAGTAGATTTAGTTTATCGGTATACAGCGCATGATCATGTAGCTTGGTTCCTTATACAGTTGTATTCTTCTGATGATGACCTCGATATAGAGGTCGAAACGTCAAGTTTTATTTTATTAGTAATTAATAAAATAATCTGCTCAACACGTGTGTTTTTGTGTCCCTAAATTTACAAATATGAGTACTGTTTATGATTAATTGGTATTCTGAGGACAGTTTTTATTACAAGTTGACTTAACTATCTGCTATATTAGAAAGTACTAATCTAGAAGGATTTATTATTCTCCATTATAATTTAAGAAAATTATTCACTTCTTTAAATACATAATGATGTAAAGCAGTATATGCTTTCTAGCATGTGGGAACTGTTTTCATTATAGTGATTAGTAATTAAGGCAACTTGCAATCAGCTTTTAGAATCCAAAAACTTCTGCTACAGTTGTATGTGCAAACTTTTATTTGCATATTATGCTCATATTTGGTTGTTTAAGTTTGAGATATATGAAAGTGTTACATGCAAAGCTAGTGACCAAAATGATGACTAGTTTGCAGTATGCCCCTATTGAGGATAGACTGAAAATTTGTGTACAGAGCTTACGTGAAAAAGAGGGGATATTATATAAGCATATCTCATTACCAAAGGAGTTTTATAGAGCAGCTACTAAAGTTTTCTGATACATGACTGGATGAGAGAGAAGAAAGGGGATGGTCATCCCCCCTTAGAAGTTGAAAAAGCATGGCTAACATGGCTATGAAGTCAAATTTTTTGTTGGGAGAGTGATGTATGAGTAGAATATGTTGCTAGAAGTGATAGTTGTTGTGAATGCTCATTTGGTAAACAACTACCGTATTTGCCGGCATATAAGATGCACACATTTTTTAGGAAAAAACTTTATCACTGAATATTATAATGAATTTACATAATGAAATTCAATAATTTTTTCTTCATATTCAGCTGCCATCTTTTGTGATATTTTTGTTTTAGTCCGCTTACATAGCTGGTTTCTCTTCATGAATCTTGAACACCATGATGTTGATCCAGTAAAGTTGGCGATCCCTCTGTTAGTGGCTATCTTTCTTGCTTCATGAATAATCATTTTTGTAGACACTGAAAGGTCTGCTTTTCCGTGGTCCAAAATCCAAGTATTCAGTTCTGCCTAAAATTCTGGCCATTTTGCAGTTCCACTTCGTAGGTTATGTTTATTGGAGTTGCTTTTTTTAGATCCTCTTCCTGATTCTACCCAGTTCTTATCATTTTCTCAGTTGGGGGGGTATGCATTATGGGAAGGGCGACTACCCATACTGGTTTAGACTTTTATTAAGATCTCATCAGTGGGAGCCAAACCCAGAAGTGATACCATGGTTGAAGTAATGCAGAAATCACATTTCCATATGCAAGTAACCAAAAGGTGTCATACCATGTCTGTAATCACCTTGGTATCACATACATGTCTGTAAGGATATGTGTGTTGCATTATGGGATACTAAGGTAACTGATGTGAAGTTATTAGTCTATATATATGGGTTGTCCTTTCATGAAGTTATTTCATGTGCAAACTTTGTGGTGGTAGGCAAAGTTTACACTTTATCCAAGTGTAAACTTTGCTTAGACTTGGATAAAGAATGAAACCAAGAATACAATTCTTTGGCATCTTTAATTTATAATATAACCAATTTGAACAAAAACTTTCGACATCTATCTCTGATCCAGAGTATTTTAATAAGGTGTGACACCTTTTGGCTACTTATACAGGGTGTCCCAAAATTCACACAAGAAGTAATTTTGATAGAAAACACAGGTTTTTAATTAAAAATTGTAATTTCTTAATGATTATAAAGTATACAGTATAGGGTTATGCATGGAATAGCATAACGGGTAAATGGCCTCCACGGCTTTGCTAGCACATACGCACTCTTTTGTCGAAATTTTCCATGACCGCTTTGCATAAATGTGGCTGAATTTCGTTGATACAGCGCTCAATTTCCTCCTTCAAGGCGTGGGTGGTTGGCATAAACCTTAGACTTTAAAAAACCCCAAAGAAAAAAAGTCCAACGGCGTTAAGTCACATGATCTGGGCGGCTAATTCTGATCACCAAAACGGGAAATTACACAACCAGGAAATGACTCATGCAGTAATTGAATTGTTTCTCGGGCTGTATGGCATGTGGCACCGTCTTGTTGAAACCACATGTCGTCCACATCCATATCTTGCAATTTAGGCACAAAAAACTGGATTATCATGTCACGATAGCGAGCACCATTAACTGTTATTGCCTTACCAGCCGCATTTTCGAAGAAGAATGGACCGATGATGCCCCCAGCCCAAAATCCACACCAAACGGTGACACATTGTGGATGCATTTGTTTCTCAACAATCACTCGTCGATTTTCTGAAGCCCAAATGCGACAATTTTGTTGATTAACGAGGCCATCAAGATGAAAATGAGCCTCATCGCTGAAGATGATTTTTGTTCGAAAAATAAGCATCCACGTTGTTCCATAATCCATTCAACGAACTCTCTTTGCTGTGTGTGGTCAGTAGGCTTCAGTTCTTGAGTCAATTGAACTTTGTAAGCATAAAGATGCAAATCTTTCGTGAGAATACGCTGTAGAGAGCCTCTCGAAATGCCCAATTCAAGACCACGGTGCCGAATTGATGTTCCTGGACTCTCAGCAACACTCTCATGAACTGCTTCGATGTTTTCTGTTGAACGACTTGTTGAAGGACGGCCAGAGTGTATAAGATCACTAATTGATCCAGTTTCCTTGAATTTTTTAATTAATCTTTTCACAGTTGATGAAGTTAAATCACTATTCCGACCATATTTTGTACGAAAATTGCGAACTGTAGCTGCCAAACCTTCATTATTTTTAAAATATTGCTCAACAATGAAAATGCGTTGTTCTTTCGTGTAGTGCTCCATTTTTAATAACCCTGAACTGTCACGCTGTCTTTTTTCCTCGTTGGCAACACTTTACCGCACAAATGGCGCTAAATTTAAATCTTGCATGAATTTTGGGACACCCTGTATGTGGAAATATGACTTCTGCATCGCTTCAACCTTGTTATCACTTCTGGGTTTGGTTTCCAATGATGATGAGACCTCAAAGGTTAAAATGCCAACATACTTCTGCCAGCGTTGTGGTTCATACGATCACTTGGGTGGTAACCGCTCCAAATTTAAATGTTTCAACTGCACGGAGATTGGACATATTGCTAATTAGTGTCTCAAACCCTGTCAGAAATGCGAAAGTTCTGAACATTGTATTTTGTACAATGTTCAGAACATTCTATATTCTGAACATTGTATGTCCTTTTACAACTTTCACTGAAAGAGTGGGAGCACCGGTAGAGCTATTTAGAACAGCAGATATATCAGAGGCATAAAGATTTCCTGGATCTTTCAATTCAGTCTAGTAAAGATGGTGCTTTTAAACAAACTAAAATCACAAAGTACATGACCAAATCAGTAAAATCACAAAGTACATGACCATATCAGCTAGAAATTAGTCCCAAAATTCCAAAACCTCAGAAAATTTGAAATTATCAATAATGAATCTAGTATAACAACTGAACAGATAAAAGACGAAATGCAAAATCATGAAACTCTTCTACAAGGAGAAACTGGAGAAGAAACTGAAAAGCAAGTAAGACAACTGAAAGAACTTAATATGCAGACAAGCTCAACAAAAAGGAAAGGCGAATTAATAAAAAAAAATTGAGGATAAACAAAAAAATAATTAAAAAAGGAATTACATCTACAAGAAAAAAAGTAATAAAAAATGTAAAGTTGGAGAAGGTTGCAGATTGTCAAACTCTTCAGGCTCAGAAAAGTTTATGAACTAAGAACCGTCTGATGCTAATAAAGGAAAAGCAAGAAATAAAATTAAAGAAAAAATAATAAAGTTTACTGATTCAAAGTTTTTTCAATATGATTATCATCTACATGAAAATAATTAGCTTCCAAATCAAGAACGATAGGTATGAAATTGAAATAATGGAAAAAAACTGGAAAACAGTTTATAAAAAACAGGCTACACAATTGCTCCTTCACAGATTGAAGACCTCATCAGGTTTATCCAAAATCTAAAAGTTAAAGATTTACCACTGACACTTCACTAATCATAGCATCTCCTTTCTGCATTGCCTCATTAAATGTATGAGGATTCCATAGGCAAATTAAGCAAGAAACTATATGGAAAGTTATGCTATGCCATAATATCAGGTTTTTTATTTCTCCAAGAAACATACTTCTGCAGATATAAAGATAAACTTTAATAGGTAGATATCCACTTCTTTTTTATTAGAGCTTTGGAAGATTTAACAGGGCTGAAGTAGGAGTTATTATTTTTAACCTCTTCCTTGGATCATTCTGTAATATCCAAAAGGATGCAGAAGGGAGAATTGTAACAATAGACGGGAAATACTGTGAATGTGTAATCAGGTTTATAAATGCTTATACTTCATCCATTGGAACACTTAGACCAATTCTTCCAGGAATTGGAGTCATATTTATATGGTGCCCACTACATCATAACCGCTGGAGACTGGAATTGTACTGTGCATATCCCACTTTTCCAGGAGTGGAAAAGTGGGATATGCAGTTAAAAACATGTTTCGACAATGCTCAACTAGTAGAAATATGGAGGTTTTGCAATCCTAATCTCCAGGCTTACACGAAAATGAATCAAGGTATTGGTACCTGTCTTGATCGAATTTGTATCTCTTCTTCCCTTATAAATAGGATAATTCAGATAAAGCATTTTGATGTCAACATGTCAGATTATAACCAGTTCTACTTAAGTTCCACTGCACAGAAGTAGATCAGTTCTGGACCATGGAGACTTCCACCAAATTTTCCATTCATCTTTTTAACTAAATTCCATACCCTCTGTTTAACTTGGAATAATGTTACCTGGAATTGTGATATGTGGTTAAAATTCAAACAGTAAAACAATATGATGGAATGGGGAAAGGAACAGGACTTTCCTCAAAAGAAAAAAGTTGAAAGACCTATATAAAGAGAGAAGCTGGTTTGTAACAAACCAAGAATAGAATGTAGTAACATCATTAGAAACATTAACATAGAAATGGAAAGACAGAAACAAATAGAAGAAAAATTTTAAAATAAGAATACAGCAGCACTTAGCTGATAGCCCTTCAGCTGCATTCTTCAATAGACAATTCACTAAATTCTGCAAAGAAAGGACTATCACTCACATCTGCATTGATGATGAAGACATGTCCACTGCTCAAGACATCCTTGACTCCTTTCAAAAATGCTACAAAAATCTGTTTGAAGACAGTAGTTGGCAGTTATAACTCTTGGAACATTAATGGCTTTCCTGTTCATATCCAAGATGGGCTTGACAGACCCCTATAGCATCTTAAGTTACCACAGCCTATAAAGAATGTCAGACAAGAAAATCGCCAGGACCTGATGGTCTAGGTATAGAACTTTACTGCAAGTCCTGGGATTTTATTCTTCTCATTCTAGTTATACTATTTAATTTGTTTCTCTCATCAGAAACACATACTAAGTGAATTTGTAGTAAGCCATACCATGCCCATTCCAAAACCTAATAGAGATCACACCTTGATCAGCAGCTGGAGATTATTTCTCTATCTAATACTGAGTACAAGATATTTTTTCCATTATTAATAACAGGCTCAAAGTGGGAACAAGATACATAATTAAAAGCACACAGGTGTACAGAGTTCCAGACCAAGCAGTAGAATTTAATCTGTTTCTGCTACGTGATCTAATCCGCTTAGTTCATATGAAAAAGCAGTCAATGGCAGTGCTATCAGTAGACTTTACTGAAGCATTCGATAATGTTTGACACCCTTTCTATTCCACGTCCTCCAGCAAATTGGTATAGGTAAAAAGCTGCTATCTGTTGTTAAATGAACCTATGCCAATTCAACTACCTGACTCTTAGTTAATGGGTTCTTGTCAGACCTGGTTAAAATTTGAAAAGGAGTCAAGCAAGGCTGCCCTCTTAGTCCATTGCTCTTTGCACTGGTTCTTGAACCTTTCTTATAGGAAGTCGACAATACACATGCTGTGCAAGGAATAACAGTTCCTTCAACTATGAAGGTAAATATGGTATTAGCATATTCCGATGATGTAGTTGGGCACTTTGAAGGATAATGATTCCATATATATCATTTTTGGTATTTTGGAAAAATTCAGCAAGATTAGTGGATTGACTACTAATGCAGACAAGACAAAATTAAAAGTTTTTGGAAAGTTGGATCCTGGAGGCATTCCTTTTGGACCAACCCCTAAGATATCCCTTCCCCCCCCATTATACTTGGAATTCCCCTTCTCCACTTACCCATTATTACCAGTTCAAGAACTTTTAAACCTTAGACTGGAAAATAGGGCCACTTTCATTTTCTTTAAAGCCATAATACTCAAAACCATAATCTTTCTTGCTCAGTTATACATAATAAATATTATAGACATCACAGAAGCTGAAGCAATTATATAGTAAACCTGCACAATTTTTTGATGTAGCCAATACCAAGAAGTTAAAAAGAAATTTCTTCAAAAGGAATCACATATAACTATCAAAGAAGCATGGAGGATTTAGGCTTCCAGTCTTAAAATTCTGCTATTTTAGCAATACAGCTTCAAAAATGCATAAAATATTGCACTAATTGACTAATCACGCATGTGCAGATCTTCTCCAGTACTACTTGGGTTTTCATCTTCCTTTGTTTGGAGTAGATGATTATAAAGGTTCAAAAGCTGAGATTGTTCCTGAATACTACACCACTCTGTGCTTAGCTCTACGACTGCTACAACACTGGCATTGACATTCTTTCCATTAAAAAGTAAAATTTGGTATAAAGAAATCTTTAATCTCTTTTGCCATGAACTTCCACAGTTAGATACTGACAACACTTTGTTTCATAACTTATTGAAGTTCCAAGGATACCCTAACAGGAAGAATCTTGCTTGGAGAATTGCATATCGCCGCCTTCCAGTCAATACTATCAAATGGAGCTACTTCAATATTGGAGATCCAATCTGTGACATCTGTACTAATTGGAAACAGTAAAACATGTATTCTGCAGCTGCCCTCTTGCCCTATGTATTTGGAACAGATTATGTAATATGTTGGACATTCCATTACTTACAAGAGAACAGGTTATTTATTTTTTTGCAGTATCCACCACCTGTCAGCAATGGGAAGAGAATTTTGATTTTTATAATTAATGAATTAAAATACGATTTATGGAAGGCTAGAAAGAAACATGGATTTGAAAACCAGTAATATGACATCCAAATGCTTCATAATATTATATTGTGGAAATTTTATCGTCAGTCAGACGATTTTTGTACTTATATAGAAGCATTCTAGGAGATATCAAATTTATCACTAGATGGTGTAGACCACCCACATTGTGCAATGTTCACTAATGGGAGATAAAATTCTGTCTATTTTTTCTATGAGAGGTTTTTAAATAATTCCATCTTAGTTTCAATTGGTCTTTTGGTCATTCATCTATATGAGATTGGTGAAAAAGGAAAACTGATAGCCTTTGGCTATATGATATAAAAGAAACTGAGATCTTTCTCTCTCTCATACCATCTATCTGTCTTTTCTTTCTACTAATATTATCAGGCTCTCTTGCACCCCCTATATACTAACTACTCTAGGCCTATGATGAGCACCCCTTTACTTTTTCACCTCAATAAAGGTCGAAACTTGTATGGGTAGTAACCCTTCCTATAATGTCTGTAAGAATATGTGCGTCGCATTATGGAATACTAAGGTAATTGATGTGACGTCATTAGCCTCTATATATGAGTTGCCTTGTCATGAAGCTACTTCATGTTCAAACTTTGTTTGCTTACACTTGGATAAAGGATGAAACTAAGAATATAATTTCTTGGCATCTTTAACATATGTTCCTTTAGTATGCAAACAGATTATGCAAGCTATTGGGCAGGAATGTTGACATTATCTGCATCAAACATAACGGCATTCCTCAATGGCAGGTTTGCATTCCTTTCTGCACCCTCTCACTTTGTCAGTTACAGAAGTCTCATACTCCATCTGTCTACATGCAATTGTTAAATGTACATAGAGCAGTCTTCTCTGATTTCTTGCCCATCTATGCTGACAGTTCAAGATCTGGCATCAGTTGACTGCACATGCTGCTGTGTTTCCTGACATTACTATATCTAACCAGATCTTACTTGACTGCAGTAATTATACAGTAGAGTTTTGCATCCATTCAGCTTGCTCTTGTGCATATAAAAGAAAACCACTACCAAAAGTGTGTAATTTATGCAGACTCATTAAATTCTTTACAGGCCATTCCCTCTCCTGTGTATAATCCACATCCAGTGCTTTGAGGTTTTATAACTGTCGTACAAAATGAAGAATCTTAATTTTGATCAGTTGTGCTGAATTCCCAGCCACATTGTAATTAAAGGAAATGAGACCACATTGCTAGATCAGTTCATACATTTGACATGCTGTTTGACATTTCTGATTGATCTTCATTGCTTCATCTTCGTCATGTGTTTAGGTTCTCAAGTCTGAGGTTTTGCAGTGCAGAGTAGCTTGACAATTGGATTCTGTCAATATGCATCAGGGAATATGGATAGCTACTAGTGCTTCTCAAACAAGTGTCATAATTTGCTTATTGAGAATCTTTTGTCAAAGTAAACGAACCTGCTGTCACTCAGAAAGAAACAATTGTCTCTTAACTATGCTCTAAAAATAGTCTCTTCCAAAGCATTCTACGTGGACTTATCGTTTCTGTTTTGGGAGACTCAGTGTCACATGCCTCAGACTGTCGCATATCCCTTTGATATGCATGTTAAAGAGATTATTCAAGCTATTGGCATGAATATTGACATTACCCTGTGCCAACTAAGGAAGTTTCACACTTGTTTGTCTATGTGCAGTTGTTTAATGTGTGCAAAAAAAAAAGGAATTTTTTTTATTATATTGTCTGAGCCATTACCCTCAGCAGATCTTATTAGACTCAGATAAGTTGTATGAAGTGGTATTAGTTTTTAACTTTTTAAAAATGATTTATTTATACGAATACATTTTGATTATAAATTTTATTTACGTGTATATACGGCTAAATTTGCACTTTATACATAACTTGTTATTGACTAATTTATTTCTTTATTACTGGCTTTTGTTAATTTCAGTACTGTTGTAACCTTTGGCACTATGACCCTGTGCTATCTTTGAGCCAGTAAACTTGGATTCTTTCAACTGCAAAACAGACTGGCCAGAGAATGCATGCATTTGTCAGAGAGAGCAAACCATGAAACAGGATTCATTACCCTACCCCAATGAAATGTAGCTGAGCTAATGGAAAGCAGTTTGTTGTAATACACATATTTTGCTTAATATGTAAATGAAATGGAGTGCATCTTTGTGTTTGAACAGATATATTTTGGAAAGTTTTCTGTTTAGGCTGAAGAAATTCAGCACTCCTTAATGAGTTAATTATATTCTTTTTCAGGAATGTTCTTTCTGTTTCCCTTTGCCTTCTCCATCTGTATTGCACTCTCCCCTTGTCTCAAGGAAGGTTTCATCACCCAGTTTGGCCAGAAAAGTCTTGCAGCTAACACCTCCTTCAAGTAAGATTTATGGTATGTCATCTATGAATAAAACAGATGTTAGTGTTAATTATTATTATTATTTTTTTTTCATTTCCAGTTCAGTCATCTGTAACAAATCTGTTGGGATTGAAGAAATAGTTGTTATAATGGAAACTTTGCCTATTATCATTAATTTGTATCTCAGTTACATTGGAGATGACTTGATTGCAGTAATTATATAGAAGTTGCATGCCATTCGGTTTGCACTTGTGCATATAAAAGGAAACCACTACCAAAAATGTGTAATTTATGCTGATTCATTGAGTTCTTTACATCACTTATGTAATGATTGTAAACTAGGTAGGCAACAGTAATAACGAAAGTGATGTAGAGATCGTTTTAGATTTAAATAGTCTGACATTGGGTCAAGGATAATGGTTGTCCTGTCAGTGTACAGTTATGTAGCAATCTTGTATTTCCTCTGTCATAAGACATCATCAGAGATACTATCTTAAAATTGTAAACGCATGCACGTGCACACACACACACACAACAAAGTTGAAAAGTTAGACTGGAAGCCAAAGTCCTATAAGTGGTGTCTTCTGTGGGTCCAACTTGACTTAGCTGTTTTGTAGGAGCTCTAAGAATTAAAGTTACAGAAATCTTGGAACGTTTAACATGAAGATATTTGTTTAGATTAGGTTGGTTTTTTAAATATGCTGCTGATGTTTTTAAATATGCTTGACTTTTTAGAAAAGTCAAGTTTGTATTTATTGTAGCAAACAGTTTTTTTTTTTATTCTGTGCAAGGTATCCAAGGCATAGACCTGACTATAGTTAAGGTAGTATATTTATGTTCAAGTCAAATGTTGTAAAATCTAATTTTGACTATAATATGATTTATTTATTTACGCACATGGCCTTGTGAAACTGGCAAATGAAATGTACAATCGCAATCTCCTGAAACAAATTATGAAAATCTTAACATGTAAAAGGTCATTTCATAAATACCCAGGGAAAATTATCATCCTACTGCACCAAATATGACAAGACTGCATTTTCTCTCATCACAACACAAATGTAGCTGTATCTGAGGTTTTATTAGAGAGCAGTTTTGACTTGTGTGAAAATCTTGATCCATTAGAGAAAATCCATTTCACTTTGCATCATCTTCTAGCATGAGGAGGAGTTTTGCTGATACTTCAACAAAGACTATGAGAGCAACTTCGAGAATAACGTCTTCGTGGTGAAATGGGACCTTGATCTTCTGTTTCCTCCATAACCACCGCCACCACCATACCAACTACAGGTTAGTGTCCAGTCTGGAAAGCCAATCCAAGGTCTCATCCGTCATCTTGTGGATGTCCTGTAGGCCACCACCATGAAATTGGTGTCTTGGGCAGTCGTACACAATATGAGTAATCGTCTGAGCACCGGAGAACAATCACAATAAGGGTGGTCTAACAGTCCTTATTTATGTAGGTAGCCACATCTGTCCTGGTTAGTTCTGATCCTGTTGATTGATAGCCAAATCTTCCTAGGAAGAGCAAAACCAGGCTGCAGAGCACAGGGATCTTCTACCAGGAAGCCGTTTGTTGGGAGATTGTTGAACAGCTGAAGAGTTCGTCCATGGACCAGAGAGGCTTTCTAGATTTTAGGTGAAGACTAGATGGATTTATGAGAGTCTGGTGCAGCTGCAGGAGTGGGTTGCTCATTGCTTTATTAAATTCTTTAATCAAGGCTTGTCTTCTCTGTATGTTTGGTGGAGCAACGTTAGATGGGACATGCAACCAGGAGAGAGGGGTGCTTCTCACTGTCCCACTAATTGTGCGAATGGTAGAGTTTAGTGGGTGTCTATAATGTTAGTGTGTGCACTTCTTTTCCAGACAGGGGCACAATATTCTGCTGCAGAGAATGCGAGGGCTAGTGCAGATGACCTTTGGACTTCTCTGCACCACAACCCCAGGTTGTTCCAGCAAGCCTTGAAATGATATTGTTTCTCGTTTTAATTTTGTTGGACAGGTTAGATGTGCCTTTTATAGGTTAGGCTTCTGTCCAGGCTCACTCCAAGGTATTTCGGGTGAAGCTCATGTTCTGCCATTTTTCTACAGAAAGAAAGGTTGAGGTGTCGATTCGTCTCTGCATTGTTCAGGCGGAGTACTGTGGACACAGTTTTTGTTGGATTTGGCTTCAAGCACCACTGCTTCAGGTCTGTGTTCAAGGTTGATTCCAGGTTGGCAAAGGAGGTAGATTGATGTAGGATCACTAAGTCATCAGCGTACATATACTTGCTTGAGCTGGTATGTGGTAAGTCATACACGTAGATGTTAAAAAGTTAAGGGGATAACACAGAGCCTCAGGACTCTGTGTTATTATAATATAAGCCGAGAGAACAAGTAACCTTGTAAATGCCTGGAATGGGGGGAGGGATTGGTGGATCCTTGGGAGAGCAGATAAGTGCAGCCAGCTTCAGCTGTGGTTGACAGCAGTGCACAGATATTTAAAGTTCTAGCAATTTTTTTCTGATGTGTCAGATGTAGGGAATAGTAATAGCATTATTGTAATTTTGTATATTGAGAGAGGACAGATGTGAGGAGATGTAGGAACAAGTATTTTGATCTTTCTGGCATTCTAGCCATTGGACAGGAAGGTCTGGCAGATAAAGGGTAATTCAGCTGTAAGAGAATCCTAGCACAGAAGTTCAGGTTCTTTTGAAAAGGGTCTTAATAACAACACATTGTTAGGAAAGTTTTGTGTTATTTACTTATGTGGGTGGGTTTTCTGTAAACTGGCTGCACTTATCTGTTCTCCTAAAGATTCACCCTCTGTCTCTGTTATGTATTAACACGATTTAATGACTAAAGAAAGAGCCAAAAGGCTTCAGTTTGGCGATGTAAAATTACGTAGGCAAAGTGGATGATTTCAATGCCAAATGTTTGTAGAAACTCGTAAGTAAACCTGAGAGCTTACAGGAATGTAATCCTTGGCATCCCGAGTCACCTTAATTTGCACTAGTTAAAAGACATGGATGCTGCCCAAGTATACAGCAATAGGCTCTACCTTTCTCTAGCCATTTTCTATATGGAGGATTTTGAAAAATGTGCTCTTGATGCTATCTTTCTCAGACTTTATATTAAGATATTCGAGGTCCAACATACACAAAAAAAAATGAGACTAACCCTATAGCTTGGGAACAGACTGTGAGAGGGGAGAGAGACAAAGAGATAATTACAGAGCATGTTCTAATCTGTCACTGTGTGAGACAAGGTTCAACTCCATTGCTTTACTCAGTACGAGTGGATGAGTGCTCAAATATAGACATTTTCTTACCTTCAGTCAGAAAATGTTGGAGTGCAAGAGTGAACAGCGAGTTAAAGTTTCTTGTGAAACTGAAGAAATCCATGACAGAATCTTTTCAATTATTGACCGAGGCTTATGGTGAAGAGTGCATGTCTCGTGCATGCTTTTTTGAATAGCACAAACGATTTTCGGAAGGTCAGAAAATATCTTCAGTCAGAAAATGTTGGAGTGCAAGAGTGAACAGCGAGTTAGTTTCTTGTGAAACTGAAGAAATCCACGACAGAATCTTTTCAATTATTGACTGAGGCTTATGGTCAAGAGTGCATGTCTCGTACATGCGTTTTTGAATAGCACAAACGATTTTCGGAAGGCAGAGAAAGCATGAAAGATAACGATTGCCTAGGCCGCCCACGCACGCAGCAGTTACCGATGAGAACATTAAAAAAGTACAAGATGCGATTCAGAAAGACAGAAGGTTGGGTGTTCGAACTGTAGCTGAGAAAATTCATTTGGACAGGAAAAGTGTTAGGCACATTTTAACAGAAGAATTGAACATGTGCAAAAATGGTTCCGAAAATGTTGTCAGATGAACAAAAAGAATGTTGCAAAAAACTGCATTTGGACCTTTTGCAACGCATTAAGGATAAACCAGATTTGTTAAATTCGGTACTTGTGATGAAACTCATGCGTGCTTTATAAAAAAGCATGCATGAGTTGTTCAAAGTTTAAGGCCATGTTGATTGTTTTGTTTGATATCCAGGGTATTGTAATGGCAGAGTAGGTTCTCAGTAGTATTACCTTGACGTTTTGACGAAATTACATGAATGCGTGAGTAAGAAACGACCAAAATCATGGAGAAACGGTTGGATTTTGCACCAAGACAACGTGCCAGCCCACAATGCTTTGTCTGTGAAGAAGTTTTTAGCTAATCACAACATCACTGTGCTTGAGCACCCACCTTATTCATCAGACCTGGTTCCCTGCAACTTCTACCTCTTCTTAAAGATCAAGTCGGTGCTCAAAGGAACCCATTTTTTGTCAGTGAAAGCAAAAACGACGGAGATCCTCAACAGCCTTTCAGAAGATGGTCTGCAGAATTGCTTTGAACATTGGCAGCATCGGATGCACTGTGTGTCAACTCAGAAGGGAACTATTTTGAAGGAAATCATAGTTGATGTTCTCAATTTGTTAAATAAAAAGAGATTATTACATAACACCTCCAGGGAGTCCAAGGACTCATTGAGGGAGGGTACCTGCTCTATAACTCTGTCTTCACCGACCGCAACTACCTTCATCTACACTAATGCCACCTACCGCCAACCACCAGCACAGATATCCATGCCCACAGCAGAATTCGAACCCGTAGCCTTTTGGCTGGAGAGCGGATACGCTAACCACTCGACCGACCAGGTCAGCAAAAATAATATCATACGGAGTATGTATGATATTATTACGTGACACCTCCAGGGAGTCCAAAGACTCATTGAGGGAGGGCACATACTCTTCAACTCTCCGTCTCCACCCAATTCTCAAACTACGATCATCATCTACACCAGCACCATCTACCGCCCACCACCACTAGTGTTTTCACAGATAATCACAAACATCCATCCCCATGGTGGGATTCAAACCTGCATACTTTTGGCTGGAGAGCAGCACAGTCTCATTTTTTCTGTGTCAGACCTCGTAATGATGTGTTCTCCATTTAGCCACATGGCTTAGACACATTACTTTTTCCTCCTCCACCTCAACACTAACACCCCAGAATCAAATTCAGTATAAAAATAAAAAAAATAACAATAGTCTGCCTTTTCTAGGTACTCTAATTGCACATATTTGCAAGGGCACGTTTTTTTCTCAGTTTACTGAAAACCCACTCAGACAGGTAAGTACATACACAAAATTTCCTCCCCTTAACAATAGTGTTATTAAAAGCCTTGTCAACAGAACTTCTAACCTCTGTTCTAACCATGCTTCCTTCACAGCTGAATTCTTCATTTGCCAGACCTTGTATAATCAAGTAGAAAGGCTTATGTGTTGGCAGTTTATATTTAATAGTACAATTCACAACACAGAATAATAAGAAAATATTTGTTTAACTTATATTACAGATATTTTGCTGGTATATGCAGCATCTTCAGAGTACAAAAACAGTGTCACAGTACATGAACAGCAACAATTTGGTATAATAGTGGGTCTAGTTTAAAAAAAAAAGTAACAGACAACACAAGGAACTAAAGTCCTAATTGGTACTATCTATTGTTGGATAAAGAGAGAGAAAAACCAAGTATTAATTTGATCTTAAAAACGACTGTATTCCAGATTTTTGGGGAAATCGATACAGCCATACTTGTTTAGGTATGGAGAATGTTTTCAAGCTGCTGTTGATTCCAAAACCAGTCTCTCTTGATTTATGATTTCTGTGTAGTACTTTTGTTTTCTTCCATTTGATCTAGGAAGGGCAGAAAGTCATTACCTTTCATTGAGAAGTGATTTTATGGTGTTGGCTATTTAAATGCACTAAAAATGGATCAAGTGTCTGGATCATGTGGCTATATAGCAAACATATTATCAACATAGCACAGCCAAACCACTGATTTGAGAATGGCTGTGCTCATAGCTTGGTTTTCTGAGTGTTCTATGTAGCAATTGGCTAGGGGGGGGGGAATTGTCCCATTTAATTGTTTGGAAGTTTTTTTTTCACTTGGTTATACTATAAATTAAATATACCAACAAATTATATACTTGATTTAATCCTTTATCCAAGTATAAGCAAACAAAGTTTGCACCTGAAGTATTTTCAGGACTGGGGCAACTCATATAGAAGCTAATGACTTCATATCACTTGCCTTATTATCCCATAATGCAAAGCACATATAAAATTTGCACCTGAAGTATTTTCAGAACCTTCCCATAATGCATAGCATTATACATGTCTGCAAGGATATGTGCTTTGCATTATGGTATACGAAGGCAAATGATATGAAGTCATTAGCTTCTATATACGAGTTGTCCCAGTGCTGAAAATACTTCAGGTGCAAACTCTGTTTGCTTACACTTGGATAAAGGATTAAACCAAGTATATAATTTTTTGGTATATTTAATTTATAGTATAACCAAGTGAAAAAAACTTCCAACAATCTAATCCAGAGTATTTTAATAAGGTTTTGGCTACTTGTATATGAAAATATGACTTCTGCATTACTTCAACCTTAGTATTACCTCTGGGTAGTGACCCTTCCCATAATGCAGAAAAACATCAGATGGAAAATCTTTATATATACGAGTGTTTTGTATACGAGATTGAGATACCTTACCTTGGCAAACATGTAGCTGTGACAAGCATTGTGATCTGCTTCAGGTCTTAACAGGATGCTATGCTTTTTTAATCACAAGATGATAATATAAAAGAATTACTATGGTAGGTTTCCTTTCATCAGCATATATGAAATCTGCTTTCTTACCTAATAATTACAGTGAGTCCTTAATCAATGAAGTCAAACTGATTTCTTTGCCTTTAAGGTCAGGCCAGTCATTCATCATGTTAAAAGCACTTTCAGATGCATTTCTAAGATACTTGAGTTGATTGGTCTCAAAGTAGCTTTCTGCCCTGTTGACAACCTAATTTCTGGCTTCTGCAAAGGACAGATTTTCCTATTGGTTTTTCATGATATTTATCAGATTCCCTTGTACCTATGGTTTATCTTACTTTGGCCCATCTGATTAATCTTCATGTTTGTCTAGACTTTAGAGGGATATCAATGTTAAATACTCTAGACTGGAACAATCTGATTTTATTGAACATAGTATTACTTTTAAACATCCTTTGGAAAACAAGGCATACATAAAAGCATTTTCCTTATAGAGCAATTATACAAAGATGTGAATCATAGCTATATTGTCCTAATCCCACCTTGAGAGATTGTGCTTCTGAACACTCTTCATTAAGAAGAAATTAAACAGTGCAAACAAAGGAATTCACCTTTTTGTTTGCATTCATTTTTCCCTTATGTTTGTGTCTGTATTCTGATTTATTCATACTAAGGATGGTCTTTATATTTGAGCAAACTTTCATGGTAAACTATTTGTTACATAAGTTATCCATTATTTATTGTTTCATAAAAATATCCACTAATGTTTCTATTCATCAAAATACAACATGTCTGGACTACTACTGTGCTCTTATTTAGAACCCCCCCCCTCCCAAATTTCTTGGAGATAGGGAAGTGTAAGAAAGAATCTGGAGATGAGACTAAGAGGATAGAAAATTTGTGACAAGGTTAAAAAATTGCTTGATTATCAAGAGAAAGTGGTGGTATGATTTAAAAAAAAAAAAAAAAAAAAAGTCTTGAATAACTTGATGAATAGGAATTAACATAAGACATGATGAATCCAACTTAAGATGGATTTAACTTGCGTATATACAGGGTGTTCGGGATAAATTTGACAGTTTCGTAAGGAAAAAGAAAATCTTCTTTGTATCTATTAAATTTAATGAATTGACAAAAAAACATTACAGGCAGAGTTAATTACAATACTATCAACAAGATTTACTCAAAATAACCACCATTAGCATCGATCACAGCTTCAATTCTGCTTCGGAACCTCGAACAAGCTGATGCTACAGTCTCCCTGGGAAGGGCCGCAAAAACTGTTTTAATTTTATCCATTAACTGGGCTTTTGTATTACTGGAAGTGCGATTGGTGTCTTTTTCAACTGCGCCCCATACAAAATAATCCATGGGGTTAAGGTCTGGGGAGTTTGGAGGCCAAACATTTGGACTGGTGAAGTCGTAGAAATTTTCAGACAACCATTTTTGACTTTTCCCAGAGGTGTGGCAAGGGGCCGAATCCTGCTGCCATACATACGGCCTACCATTGGCTACCCTTGTTATCCAGGGCTTGACTACAGTTAGCAACTCCACGAACAAAGCCCGAATTCCAATGCCAGGGTTCTTCAACACCTGTTCCTGCAGATATGCGAGGAATTCTGCTGTACGAACGCAATCAGATCGTCTGCTAGGGATCTTTCTTCTTGCTACATCCTCGTAGTCACCATTGCAAGTCTCTAGTTCATGCCTGATTGTTTTTACTGTATTCAGGGAGCATTGGGCAGCAGTCGTAATATCCTTATTTTGATGGCGGGCACGAATCATCATGATACAAGTTATTCTCTTCCATGATTCAGGTGGGTTCCAGCTATCCATCCTTTCTGACATCTTGTATATGAATGAAGAAGGGTCCAAACTTTTAAATGAAGAGAAGTGTGTGTTAATACATGTAACTTACGGAAAAATATAATTAATTATAAATATGTCAAATTTATCCCGAACACCCTGTATTTTATGGTATAAAATTTTCACGCTAGTATCAAGGCCATCATCAGTATGACTTTCAAATTAAACAAGAGCAGAAACTGGTATATTTGACAATGAAATGCATGAACTGCACATACATGATGTTGAGCTTCATGGTCTAATTACATTAAGGTTCTAGTAAAAAAAAATTATATTTTTTTTTTACTAGAACTATATATTTTATATATAGTTCTAGTATAAAATATATATCAAGAAATATATATTTTAGATAATTAAACATTTCTTTGGGGGTGGGGATTATAGGACAGACAGAAAATTTCAGTAAATGACAAGATCACTTCTGGAAGTTCAATAAGAGTATAATTAGCAAGGATGACTGGACTAACTTTTTTGCTTTTAGTGGTGAATGGGTTACTGGAGGTGGTTGTAAGTGTATTGTCATTAGAGAGGTATTCTGTAAATAATGGTAGGGAAGTTCTCTTGTGATGAATAAATTTGGATGCCATGGAGATGCTTTAATAACAGTAATAATGGCCATTTTCTTTAGTATAGCCTACTACTCTAGAATGCTGTGGTGCTTTGGATGCAATTTTCATTAGCTTGATATAGTGCATGAGTTTGCTATAGTAAGAGATGATTGTAATTTTCCCTTTCTTCAAGCCAATTAATTTAAAGAATTTGTTTGCATTAGATATATCAATGTGCGAACTCAGTATTTGAATGAAGGCAAGGTTATTACAATCAAGTTTTATATAAATGCTGAAATGTCTCATTGAGAAGCCATGCAACAATTAACATCTCCAAACACATTACTAATATGACAAATGGCCTAATTATGAATAGATTTGAAGTTCCAGCAATGAAAGTCATGCTGCTTGAATAACCACCTTATTTGATAATTATTTGCTCAGTCTTTTAATCACTTTTTTAATTTGTAAAGTATATATTTTTCCTCTTTTTTAAAAAAGAATTCATTTTTAGCAGCCTATCACTATTTCATCCAGAATATTTCAAATCACTAGGATAATTTTTCTTATCCTTCTGTTGTTATATTAAATCATTTGGATTAGGTTCTGTAGTAACTTTGAATTGAAGATTGTTTACTGTTCTCCTGTTAATATTAATGTAGATAACACTGATGGTAATCAAACGTTTATAAGTTTTTTTTTTCCCTCCTAGATAGGAGTCCAGACAATTATCCTAGGAGAAAAACTTTTAGACATGGAAAAAGTCCTCTTCTGCAAGATCCACTAGAAAATTTACATTTAAATCAAATTTTATACTCCAATGATTTTGAAAAAAATTCACCAACTGGACACAGAAGGCAAGGATACTTCTTTATAGTATAATGAACCAAATGTAGATAATACTGATGGTAATCAAAGGTTATAAGTTTTTTTTTTTCCCCTCCTAGATAGGAGTATAGACAATTATCCTAGGAAAAAATCTTTTAGACATGGAAAAAGGCCTCTTCTGCAAGATCCCCTAGAAAATTTACATTTAAATCAAATTTCATACTCCAATGATTTTGAAAAAAATTCACCAACTGAAGACAGAAGGCAAGAATACTTCTTTATAAGTAATATTTATACAATACTCATTCCACAGCAATTATTTTTTAATAAAAGGCTTGTAAACCTGTTCATACATTAGTACTGAAAGTGGACTAAGGGGTTAGATAATAGGGTAGTTTCTAGATTATCTGAATCCACTTCAGGCCTCTAATCAGAGAATTATGCTCTCTCTCTCTCTAATTGATTGATGAAAATCCTACCATCTAAAAGACATTCACAAACATTCTAGTCCTCAAGTGGGATTTGAACCAATTACCAATTGGTTGTAAAGTTGAAGCACTGCCCACTTGACCAATTACATTGACTGTGCTGGCATATTACCAAGTTATTGATTTTTCTTACTGGTAATTTTAGTTATTTTAATGAATAATATCTAAGGCATTTGATGTTATTCATTTACTGGCTGGATTTCCCAAGTTGTTATTATTACGGGCAGCTCCAAAGAGTCCTCAGACTCATCGAGGGAGGCCCAACATCATGTCAAGAACTATTCAACATTCACACAGTATCTATCATACTTCACCTTGAACTCATTTACAGTCAGGGCACTCACAACAGACTCTGGCAGCTTATTCCACTCATTTACCACTCTCCAAGTAAAAAACCTAGCTCTAACACCCTTGCTAACCACACTCTTACCAAGCTTCCATGGATGGCCCCTAGTCCTCCCACTACCAGTTCCATTCTCAAAAATATCTTCTGAATTAATCTTATAGAAACCCTTCAGTAATTTGAATGTCTCAATCATATCACCCCTTTTTCGCCTATCAACCAATTTCTGCAGCGCACAAATCTTCAACCTGTTCTCGTAAGGTTCATTCCATAGTCCTGCTATTATCTTGGTCACTCGTCTCTGGATCCTCTCCACCTCCTCCCCATCGAAAAGAAACCCTGGGACCTATATCTGGGCACAGTAGTCTAGATGGGGTCTTATCAAGGCTCGATACAGAGGAACAATAACCTGTTTGTCTCTGCTTGTTAAAGTATTTTTCAGCAACCAAGTGATTTGATGAGCTGATTTAGCCACTTTTGCAATGTGCTCCCTAAACTTCAACTCCCTATCCACCAATACTCCCAAATCCCTAGCCTCATCAATCTCCTTGAGTACAGTTCCACCAATGTGATATACTGCTGCTAATCTTTTCACCATTTTCATCTATCCAAAATGCATAACCTTACACTTTGAAACATTAAATTGACATCCATTTTCCTTAGCCCAGTCCTCCAAACTATCCAAATCATCTTGCAAAATTTTGACATCCTGTGCACTCACTATTGCTCTACCCAACTTTGCATCATCAGCAAACAAGTGAACACTTCCTCTCAGATCCTTTCCTATATCATTAATGAACAAATTGAGAAGTAGTGGTCCAAGAACAGAACCCTGCGGCACATCACTAGTCACAGGCCGTCTTTTGGACTCTATTCCTGAGTAAACTAATCTCTGATATCTCTCCATCAACCACCCTCCTATCCATCTCACCAACCCTACATCCATCCCCCATATGCTGCAGTTTACTGATTAGAATTCCATGTGGTATCCTGTCAAAGGCCTGTCAATTCCATGTGGTATCCAGTTCAGCAGTCACTGTGTTATAAAACATGAGCAAGTTACTGAAGCATGATCTACCCTTCACAAAACCATGTTGTCCCCCATTCAGTATCCCATTTTCATCTATCCAATCCTGTTTTTTTTTTCTTGACTATTTTCTCCAAGACCTTGACAACAATTCCTGATATGCTGATCGGCCGGTAATTTTCAACAGCAGTCCTGGAACCTCCTTTATGCAGTGGAACTATTTTCCTCTCTTTCCACCCCCTCGGGACTAACCCAGACCCGAGACTCAAATTAAACAAAATGGGCAAAGGCACTGACAATTCTTTAGCCACTTCACGTATGACATGTGCTGGTATACCATCCAATCCTGCAGATGAATTGACATTGAGGTTTTGTAATAGACTATTCACCCCCACTTCATTCACCATAATTTCTGTATAAGCTGTTGGTTTTTCCATTTCTGCAATGTCATCACCAGGATGATATACTCTTGCAAAGTGCTCACTCAGTAATTCTACTATATCAACTGATTCGGTTACCTCCCTACCATCGGCATTCTTTAAAATCATTCTGCCATATACATTTTTTCTTTTACTTGCAACATATTGAAAAAACTGTTTGGGATTCTCTTTAGCCTGCATGGTTAATGTTCTTTCATAATCCACTTTTGCTTTTCTTACCACACTTGTTACCCTTCTGGCCTGGGCTTTATATACTGTTCATGTACCTGCAGGTCACCTTTCTCCTTAAATTCCCTCCACAGTTGTTTCTTTTTTTGCAGCTCCAGCTTAATGGTGTTATTCATCCATTTAATCCCTACTTGATTTATTATTCGGACTCTAGGTATACAGTCAGCTATTGCCTCCTGCAAACACTTATTAACCGCCTCCCATGCACTATCAACATCCAGCCCTTGCAGTTTTACATGCCATGGCACTGAACCAATAAAACTCCTAAGCTTGTCATACTTACCAGCCCGATAATTCCACATGTACCCTGTCTTAATTGTAAATTCCACACCATTAGCCACCTCCCAAATTAAGACCCTATGATCATTCTCACCAATTGGTGGCAATGTGGTCCTATTCATTACAGTCAGATCCTCAGATGCAATTACTAGGTCAAGCACTCTCTGACCCCTAGTATTTTCCATTACATGCTGTTGCAAATAGTTATCCCTCAATAACAGCATAAAATCCTTTGGTAGAATTTCCATTCTCTCTCTCTCTCTCTCTCTCTCTCTCTCCACACATTGTAGTTGATGATGAATTTATTGGAGTTCTGAAGGAGTTTGAAAAAAAGAATCTATTTAGTATTTAGAGCAAAATTTCTGGATCACCAGATCCTTAAGCCACCCATAGTACTATGTACTATCGCTTTAAGTCTTATGGCGTACACATTATTTGCATATGCGTACACACACCGTTATGAAATTAGGTCACTGAAATGTAAGATGCTTTTTATTTCATTAGTGTTGAAATTGTGTTTGTAAAAAGTTCTAACTTTTTCTTAATACTCTCTCTCTCTCTCACACATACACACATAAAATTTTACTGAAAATATTTGAAACCATTTGCAGGACTGCAGAGAGTTGATAATATTTTTTCCAATTAAATTACAGCTTTCACTATAGCAGGTGCTACTATAACACTCCCAAGCAGTTAAGTCCTGATCAAAGCCCCATATTCACAATTTTATGTTGAAGGAAATTTTCTGCATAAACTATCCATTATAAAAAAAAAATCTTATTCCTTTGGTCCTTACAAGTTAGCTAAATTATACATTTCTCGCTATAGCAAACTAAACTGTAATAGCTCTAAGGTCCATAGTAAATCATTACATATTTCAGCTTTACTTATTTCAGTAATAAACATCATTATGGCCAAAAATGCAATTCTTAGTATTTGAAATAAAGTTAAGAATTGATAGGTAGTTAGTTGCTTGTAGGTTAGCATTTCAAATGTCTGTGTCCACCATGGAGTTCTGATTTTTCTATCCTTTCAGACAACCCCACCACATGCCCCTCTGGCTGAATCAGCCAGGGTTTTCTTCAAGGCTAGCCACTGAATCTCAAAGGTTTGGTTCCTGTTCTCAAACTCTTTCATTTTTTCTTCAATAATCTTTGTGTATTTTAGTCTACAGTTCACATATTGAGAGCTGCTAAACTTTTATTCACTTTAAAACTTGTTATTCTTTTCAATATGAAATTCAATTTTATCCTGCTGAAGACTAAATAGTGGTCACTTCCAATTTCAAATCCTATGTACACTCGGGTGTCCTGCACCAGGGAAGAAACACCACTATGAACAATAACATAGTCAAAGGTCGGCTGAAGGAAGTTAAAGAGGCAGTGAAGGAAAAGAAGAAAGCATATCAAAAGTTCCTGTCAAATAAGTCAGCTTGTGCTCTTAGAGAATATAGAGACAAATGCAAGAATGCTAAACACTGTGTAAAACTAACTAAACAAAAGTCATGGGAGGACTTTGGCAAGAATATAGAAAATAAATATCAAGAAGGTGGCAAAATATTCTGGAGTTTGTTGAAGAAGCTTAGGAATGGAGAAAAGAGTGCTGTAAAAGGAGTTAGAGATGATAAAGGTGACATGAAAACTGGAGAAAAAGATATCCTTGAAGTATGGAGTAATTACTTTGAAAAACTGCTAAATGAAACAAGCAGTGATGACAGCACAGTGATAAAAAAAACACTGACCAGGCATGCAGGCAGGAATACATATCCATACTTGAAGTAGAAAAAGCCATCAAAGACTTGAAATGTGGAAAGGCAGCAGGAGTAGATGATATTCGACCAGAAATGCTGAAGTATGGTGGTATAAGAGTCTTACAGTGGCTGCACTGCATAGTTCAGAAAGCCTGGACAGAGGGACGAATTCCCGATGATTGGAGTAGAGCTCTCATAGTACCCATATATAAAAAGGGAAATAAAACTGAATGTGAGAATTACAGAGGTATTTCCCTACTGAGTGTTCCTGGCAAAATCTATGCAAGTATACTTGAGAAACGGTTGAGAAGAATTGTGGAAGAAAAGCTTGGTGAAGAACAAGCTGGATTCAGGCCAAACAGAGGCTGTCAGGATCAGATCTTCACTCTATGACAAATAGTTGAGAAATCATGGGAATACAACAAAGATCTGTATTTAAGTTTTGTCGATCTGGAAAAGGCATATGACAAGGTGCCAAGAGAGAAGCTATTCAATATGCAACAGTTATGTGGTGTCAATGGGTCATTATATCAAGCAATACTTAGTCTTTATTTGAGTTGTAAGTCAGCAGTTAGAATTGAAGAAAGTTCAGGAAGGTGGTTTAATGTTAAATCTGGTGTCAGAACTTTACAAGGATATACATTATACCCTCTCTTATTCATTATCTATATGGATCACATGAATTAAAGTGGTATTAAACATATCAAAATTGGAGATGTTAATGTCGGCACTTTGCTTTATGTGGATGATGTTATACTTCTAAATAAATCCGCGACAAGTCTGCAAGATTCCCTGACTAAATTTAATAGCTGTTGTAATAGATATGGTATGAAGTTCAGCAATAAAAAGACTAAGACAATGAAAATAGGCAGAATTGTTGAAAATGTCAACTGTTGTGAATATAGAACCTGTGGAACAAGTAAAACATTTCAGCTACTTAGGCATTATTTTTAGTGAAGATGGTAAATTAAATATGGAAATAGACAACAGAATCAACAAAACTGGTTTGTTAGGAAGCCAATTGAATAAATTCATATGGAGAAAAATTAGTTGGAACACTAAATTAGCTGTATACAAGATGGTGTTCAAACCAGTTTTAACTTATTGATCTGAGAGCTAGGTCAGAAGTAAAACACTTGACCAAAGACTAGAAACCGCAGATACGAGAGTCCTGAGAAAGATTAGAGGCATGAACAGATGGCATCAATGGCAAATATCATATTAAAAACGAGGATATTAGGAAAGAACTTGACATTGTCAGCATCCAGGAATGTGTTAGCAGAGCTAATCTCAAGTGGTGTGGTCACTTATACAGAATGGGTGTGGAACGACGAGCAAAACAAGTGTTCTCTCCCAGGTTGGCAGGAAAATGACCAAGATATAGGTGGATTGATACGGTACAAAGTGCCTTAGATGATAGAAATATAAGATTTGATGATGTTGGAGTCTTGACAAGTAACAGACTGATTTGGAGGAAAATTGTAGATAGGAAGTTAGTAATGAAGTAAATTTTTCATGTAGTACTATCGTATCCTGTACAGTCCTTGAGGTTACATGGCAGAATTTGATGATGATGAATATCAGAAGTGTTATATTAAATATCATGAACCTGCAGTCTGGACTTGCTGAGCATTACTGTCTCTGCACTAAACATAGTTTATTGGAACAAGAGTAGAGTTATTCATAAATCATTTCTTCATGGAGCATGTTAATAAAGAAATGTGTGAAACTTTACTTCATTGTCCTAACTTAAGCAGATCTAATGGTCTATGTATATCCCCTTAATGGGAGATACTACTTTTTAAATCCACTAATCTTTCCTAACTTTATTTGTATATGTGCATATATGCTGGGTGGCCCGTAAGTCATAGAAAGGAATTGTGTTTGTGAAGCAACTGCATGTTTTACAACATCAGATTTTTTTTTTATTATTAGTTATGAAAACCACATCACATAAATGCCTTCCATTTTTGGCTTCACAAAGACTCGTCCTTTCTACAGAAATGTTCCATGACTTAAGGGCCACCTTGTGTGTGTGTGTGTGTGTGTGTGTGTGTTTTAAAGTTAGGAAATTTACCATTTTTATTTATCTTACTTTAGCTACTCAGATGGCACTTTTTAGAATTTTATGTTATTGTTTATTTGCCATTCTATATCCTGTACTCAGGACGCCTATGAAACTTAGGTAAAAATTTTACTTAAGTTTTTTTATGTGAGTTTTCCTTCAGTTATATATTTATTTTGATATTTATATTTGTAAATATGTAGTACTTCAACTTTTCCTTTGTCTGCATTATGTTGATGTGTTTACTATTTACTCAGAAAGTCGGTACATATTAGATAAGTTTACAAGGTGCTCAAACGGCTTATATCCAGAATAAGATTAGCAGAAATGGGAAATCAACTACTTACAATTTCTAGATAATTCAGTAAGTAGACTACTCTCAAGACTCAAGACATCTCTTATGCCATCTGCAGAAAACCTACATGTGCTAATAGCTATTTAATAATGAGCAAGCCATCTTATGCACATATGACATAATGAAAACACTGATATACACAGAACTAGAGCCATTTGCTCTAGTCATCTTACAACATACATAAAACAAACTAGAATGTCTTTGTCTGCTCATGCGTTTCATTCACCATATTGGAATAAAAGGCATGAGCAGACATAAATACTGTAAACATCTTAAATACTGTAAACTTTTCACTGTAGTAAACACTGCTATAACAGTTGCCTGCTTATAATAAATTATGAAATGTCCCAATCAAAGTCCATAGGTACAATGCTTTACTAAACCAGTTCACTGTAACAAACAATTCCGTGGTCGTACAAGCTTGCTATAGTGAATCAACTGTAGTTTTCCTAGTAATGGAAAAACCTATAAAAATGAAACAAATTAACTTCTCCCCACATCTAATGACATGGACTAATAGAGAATATATACCACTCAAAAATAAGTCACTTTAAATTAGACATTCACAAAGGGAGTTCTGAAAGAGGTTGGTTGGCTGGCTGGTTTATAGTTTATTGGCACGAGAACAGCAAATGTCACACTGTGCCATAATATGACCACATGCCAGAGCAATAGGCACTGATGATATCCATTATGAGATGATAAAGCATCTTCCATCAACTTTTGTTGGATCACCTTCTTTTGCTATATCCATTATGAGATGATAAAGCATCTTCCATCAACTTTTGTTGAATCACCTTCTTTTGCTATACAACAGGATACATATAGAGGAAGAGTTTCCAGATTTTGGCATAAGTCAGTTGTCACTGCCATCCCAAAACCAGGAAAAGATCCAACACAAGCAAACAATTACTGACCTATTTCCCTGATCATATATTGGAGAAAATGGCTAATTTCAGATTTCTTTGGTATATAGAAAGAACGCAATGTGGCTTTCATAGATATTGTTCAACATTGGACCATTTGGTCCATTTAAAAGCATGTATAGTAGATGCATTTCTGAAATGAGAACGTCTGGTTTGTCTTTTTTATTTGATGTGGAAAAGGTTCATTACGTAGCCAGGAGATAGGATGTTAAATGATCTCTATCACCTATGTCTCAGGCGGGACCTTCCTGTATTTATTAAAAAAATTTCTGTCTAGCTGAGTCTTCCAAGTGGGGAAGTACATTATTTGCAACCATATCATCAAGAAGAGGGCATTTCCCACGGCTCTATCTTAAGTGTGACACTCCTTTGCTGTCAGAGTTAACTCAATCACTGAACAGCTTCTTCTCACTGTACGCAGTGCTCTGTGTTGACGACTTCACAATTTACTGTCGCACTTATAGCATGAGGGTAATTAAAAGACAACTTCAGTCATTTGATCAAATCTCCTCATGAGCACTTAGCAATGGGTTCAGGTTTTCAGCAGAAAAAAGTGTGTGTATCTGTATACACTTCTGCTAAAAATGTATTATTCATTCAGATCCTGAGTTATGATTGGAGCAAACTGTTATTACAGTAGCAAGAAGCAAAGTTTTTGGGACTCATCTTTGACAGAAAACTTGCATTCACATTACAAAAGTGCAAGTGAGAATTGAAACTTCTTTGAACTCCACCCTCTACTGCATGGAGTGTGGATCGATCTTCATTGCTTTGTCTTCTTTGTGCACTTGTACATTCAAAGCTGCAGTATGAATCTCAACTCTATGGCTCTGCAATTATTCAAACCCATCCATCATCAGGGTATATGAATAGCTGCTGGTGCCTTTCACATTTCACTCGCTCAATCTTTATGTTGAAGCAAATGAACCGGCTCTATCACTTAGACAGAAAAGGTTGTCTCTTAATTATGCCCTAAAAATACTCTTCCAGATCATCCTACATGGAGTAGTCTCTTTTCTCTGCAATGGGAAGCTCAATATCATACACAGCAGTTTGTCATATGTCCATCCAGTATACATGTTAAAGAGATTATACAAGCTATTGGCATGGATATTGACAACGTTATCTGCGCCAAACATAACAGCATTCCTCCATGGTAAGTTTACGTTCCATCCTACTACCTCTCACTTTGTCAACTATAGAAGTCTTGCTCTGATTTCTTGCCCATTTCTACTTGATGGTTCAAGATCTGAGACATCTGTTGGCTGTGCTGCTGTGTTTCTTGGGATTACTGTATCTAACCAGATTCCTCTTGATTGCAATAATTATACAGCAGAGTTGCATGGCATTCAGTTTGCACTTGTGCATATAAAAGAAAACCACTACCTAAAGTATAATCTATGCAGACTCATTGAGAGCTTTACAGGCCATCTCCTCTCCTGTTTATATATAATCCACATCCAGTTTTTTTATTTATTTATTTATTTTTTTTATATAACTGTTTTACAAAATGAAGGCTGCTACCATGTTTTGTTGCTTTATAAGATACGCTTATTTTTACCTAAAATTTATGAGAAAACTAGGATGCGTCTTATAAACCAAATGCATCTTATACACAGAAGTATTTTTTATGTATGTGCAGTTACGGTGTGTCATCACTTGTCGGTAATGCGTGATCAGTTTGAATAGTTGCATGGTTATTAAGTCATATATTTAAACTAGTAATCAATACATTATTATATTTTATTATTTTATAAAAAATAATAAAATAATAAATGGGTTATAAAAAAAAATTATTTTTTAAAACCCACGGATTCTATGAAGCATAGACATAGCTCTACGATTGTGTTTAAGTGTAGTGTAGTGTGATTGAGTACCAGAAAAGTATGGTGGTAGTGCAACAGAGTGGCATTTTGGGCCTCAGCCTACAGAAAAAATGGTAGCAACTTGGAGGATACAAGAGCAGCAATTAATAGAAATAAATACTGAAAAATACAATCTCTGCAGAAACTTAATGCAAAATGGCCAGAAATTGAAAATGAATTAAAAACTTGGATAATAGAATCTAAGAAGATCGGGTTGTTGCGTATCTATAAAAATGATTATTCAACAATCAAAATTATTTGCAACAGAAAGAAATATTGATTTTACAGGGTCTCCATCATGGTGCTTCAAACTTATGAAGAGAAATGATTTATGCATGTGTGCAAACATGAAAATAAATGGATAATACATGCATTAAAATTTTAAATAAAATAATTAATATTTACATGAAAAATTTGTTGCATAATTCGTGCGTCTTATACTGCGAAGAATATTTTATTTCCAAAAATTCGACATGAAAAATGTGATGCGTCCAGTAAGGCGAAAAGTATGGTAATTTTTGATATTCAGTTGTGCTGAATTCCCAGCCACATTGGAATTAAAGGAAATGAGACTGAAGATACAGCTGCTAGATTAGTTCATACTTTTTTGATATACTGTTGGACTGTTCCATATACAGACTACCAACAGTATAAGATCAAAACTGATTACTCAGTGGCAGTCATCATGGCAGGAAGCACTGACAAATTGTCTGAGATTAAGCCTGAAATTAAGCAGTTATCTAGTCAATGTAGAAACAGAAGATAGGAAGTTGTTCTTGCTAGGCTCCACATAGGTAAGTCACCTTACACATTCTTATTTATTGAGGGCTGATGGATTATTGATGATCCATTTATGTGCAAAAAATGCAAGACTTGTCTCACCATTTGTCATATTCTGATGTCAGCACTTCGCACAACAGAGGAAAGAAAGTTTTACTTATCTGGCTGAGCCATATACACATCAGGCAGATGTTATCAGACTCGGACAAATTGCATGATGTTTTTAACTTTTTACAGGGAATTAATGTGTACAAACATTTTGATTATATTTAAATGCTGCAATCATCATCATCATCATCAAATTCCTGCCATGTACCCTCAAGGGGTGTACAGGATATGACAGTACTACATGAAAAAAATTACATCATTACTAACTTGCAATGCTGCAATGTTTAACTTAATTTTTTTTTTTTAATGTAATATATTATTTAGGAATTTATTTCTTTAACTATTTATCAATACCCATGTATAGCTGTAACCTTTCATGTGGCACACAGCATGATCTTTGCTGTCCTTGCACCAGTAAGCCATTCAACCACAAAACAGTCAATTTGGTCTTTCTTCTACATAATGGGAAAATGGCTTAACTCAGGTTGTTAAACTATCTGTTTGAATTTTTTCTTTTATTTAGAGAAATAAGTGATTTCAAAATTAAAATCATTAAGTGGAAGAAGTAAGCTGAATCCTTCTTCAGTTGTCAAAAAGAAATAACCAAATCATAATTATTTATTCTATTTAAAATACCTAATAAAAATGTGCCAGTGAAAATTTTATTAACGTTTATATATAATTAAAGTTAATTTCCTTTTAATGCTCCTAAAATGTGGGATGTTTTGACACATCAATCATATGCATTTTAGAAGAAACTGAAAAAAAAAACAAACTCGAAGTTACTGCAGATTGAGTGGACTTCACAAAACTATGTGTACTTCAGTGTCAACAGCAGCCTCAACTTCAGTTTGATGAACATTCTTAAAAGATGTAATGTGTTAGGCATCCCAAGTCATGCAGTCTTCCTTCACTATATAATTTGTTTTTATCGGGGGTGGCGGTGAATTTCCACATCCTGTACTAGTGAATGGATATGTGCAAGTTCAAAACGAAAAGCATCTTAAATTAACCAGAAACAGAACCACAGAAAACTAACATGTTTGCTTCTAAATTTTTTTTAAAGCAGTATTAGTACAAAAGATGACTCACTGAGGATATCTAAGTGTTTTTTTTAACACTTTGCACTGTTAAAATGTAATTGCATTTTCTTTTTCTAAGAAGTAAATGCCTATTTTTTTTATTTTATTTAATAGCTCTCTTCCAGTTTGTTCAAAGACTATTGAAGTTGAGGAGATGGGTAATAAACAATGCACAAGAATTGCTTATCAGACAGCTAATCTTCATACTACAACAAGGAATGGAAATTCTCAGGTTCAAAATGAAGATATTCTTGAAAGTAAGATTCAGGAACCAAAATCACCTCTTTCATCTGAAGGATTCCTATTAAATTCTCTAACAGAAAGTTTGCAATTACACTCGTCTTCTAATATTGCAAAAGTAGAGGAAAAGTTTGTGGAGCAGGTGAGTTATTATTTGTATCATACAGTGAATATCTTAATCAAATGCTAAGAAGTGCACACAATACTCTTTCTTCATGATTGTGAAAATATTCTGTAAGATTCATTCTGTTAAGTTTCCTTGGGTTTCTTGGATTTCTGTTAAGTTTTCTTGGATTTTCTTTGTATGTTAACAGTTACAAAAAAAAAGCTGTTTGTTATATTCATTTAAAATCGAAAAGATTAATTTTTCCCAAATACAGTTGACTTTCACTATAGCTAACAAAGATTATAACAAACTCACCCAGAATAGCAAAACTTTTAAGTTCCAGCAAGTTATCTTCATAACCAGCATCCATTATGCTAGTCACCCCCCCCCTCATTTCTGCTAAACCTAAACCTACACAAGCAATAGATGCCCAACATCCTTTTACAATTGAACTGCAGGTTCACCAAACTGGTTTCTCATTCAAACTCTGTTACTTCCATTCATCGTTTGTTTCATCTATTCCATTTCTGTGGAACAACCTTCTCCCGTAAAGTATTCTCTGAGGATCATAACTTCTCTCTTCAAGAATTTCAAGAAATTATGTTGCTCTTGATGCCAGCCTCCACATGGCATTTATTTGCTTTTAAGCCTTGTGGCCTTTTGTGTGGGAGTGATAAAACTAAAGCACCATGGGTCACAGTGCTGTTTTAAAAAAGTTCAGTTTAGCACATTGTATACTATAAACCAGTGTTTCTCAAAGTGTGGTATGCGTACCCCGGAGGTACGCGAAAGGTCTTCAGGGGATATGTGGTAATTTTCAGCTATGCATCATTAATGCATTGAATCATTATATTTCTCAACAAACAGTGCAATTAGAGACAACTGGGATAAAAACAACACTAACTAATGAATCACACATTTCCCCCTCCAACAGAAACTGTTGTATAGACTTGGGCAAAACCATATGTTGCCGGTGCAACATATGGTTTTGCTTGACGCCATCCCGTCGTGAACGTGTTAAAGCTAAGAAATACATAGTGAATATGATTCAGATATTATGGCATTCGGTTGAAGAAAATTAGCATTTCAACTCAATTGTTGAAATGCTAATTTGTCTTTGGTTCATGCGATCTTTTGTTAATACTGCACCAATCATATACATCTCTTCATAGCTGCTCTATGTATCTCAAGTCTTGTAAATTACAGGTAATTTTTGCTTGAAATAATGGGAAAGAAGATGAAGCTATTTTGGTGGATGATTTTGATGATGCACACAAGGAAAATGTTCTTGATGCCAAAAGTAGCGATAGTGAGTAGGAGTTTCTTGGTAAGTCACACCATTTTCAGTTTTTTTCTGAAAACTTCAGTTTCCGAAAATCACGCATATATCTCGCACCACGATTTTTTAGCTTGAATTTTGGCTAAAAAGTGCAAGTTATATTTGAGTAAATACAGTAATTTTTTAAACTTTCAAATTCTTAAGTATGGATCATTGATTAAAGATTGGATTTATAAAACCCACAAAAGAGAGCAATATAGGAAATACAAGTAGCTGGAAGCAACAAGAAAACGTGAATATTGCATCTGGATTAAATGAAATCGGTAAGGGTGTGTCGTCTGACATCTCTAGAGAACCAACTAGGGAGAAGATGAAAAATCTTCGTAAGTATGATATGAATTACTTGAAATGTGGATTTTCATGGACGGGAAATGAAGAGGAACCTATTACAGATTTTGTTCTATTAAAAATAAATCATTTTTTGTTTACATGAACATATAAATTCAAATAAAATAGACATTTACAATGAAATACTTTATTTATTTAATTAATTTATTTATTATTTGATAAGGGGGTACTTGGTAATAATGAAAATTTAAGAAGGAGTATGCGGATATCTGAAGTTTGAGAAACACTGCTATAAACTATTCCTTGTGGTCTTTACAAGCTCACTATAGTGAGAGTTGACTGTGTAAAGCAGAATGTTTCGAATATGAAAAAACAAATATAAATCTATTTGTGAGTTGTCGTATTATAATTTATTATTCAAGTATTTTATTATTTGGAATAACTGAATAACAAACTGTAAAAAAGTGAGGAGAGAGACTTATTTTTATATGAATAAAAAGATATAAAAAATAATAAATAACATTTATTAATATCCACAAATGGTATATTAGTACTATGTGTGGGCTAAGGGTAATAGAGATGTTCACAAAACATCCATGTGCAAGATAGGATTCATATCCACAGCATGTTAACTGGAGAGCAGATGTGCCAAGCACTTAGTCAACCAGGCTGGCTATTAAGTTAAATATTTTAATTTGCTGAACTATTTTGCAGATATTATAAATTGCATAGTTGAATCTATCTTGAGATTCAACTTTGCAATTTGAAGGTTGAGTTATGAAATAATTTAAAGAAATAATTTAAAATAATTTGCCTTTTTAAATTATTTCATAACTCAACCTTCAGTTGAAAAATCTTTATAAAAAGTGTTTTTCACATTTAGATAGGATTCAAGCCCAGGTCTTTCCAACTGAAGGTTGAGTTACTTTCATGCGAAAGTGGAGGGGTTTTTCTTGCAGAAAATGTTCCAGAGAGAATACTCCAATTTATAAATATAGCAGCTATGTACTATTTTCTACTACTTTATTTTTAATTCTGATATCCTAATGCATTGTTTAGTCCCTTGCACAGATGTAGGAATGCTTTCGTGTTGGAGCAGTTACCAAAGTTGGTGATGTCAGAAGGGCATGAGTGGTAGTGTTTTACTAATTATCAAAGTCATCACACTGTAGCAGGCGCTTAGCTAAAAATTTGCCAAGGATGTTAAAAAAAAAAAAAAAACTGCTGCCACTCTTCTGCATGTGTACACCAGCATCAAGTGGACATATGATAGCATTAATTAGGTTTCTAGAAAGTCAAGTTATTTGGCTGATAGGCCATTGAACCTAATACCTAAGGAGAAGATGAGGTTAATTACTGAATGGATTCTGTATCTTCCATTGTTTAGTAAATAGGTTATAAATATTGTTTTACTTTTTTAATCTAATAGACAAGCTTAGGTGTTGAATGTTATTCATAACTTATTTTAACAGTATTAACAAAACTAAACGAAGTATTTTATTAAAAAAGATGTTTATTAACTGGCTTATACAGAGTTTCAAAATGAGGTGAGAGATTTCTGCTTATTTTTTACGAAGAAATGATTAGTGACAGGAAAATACAACATGCAGTAATTGAAAAAAGAAATTCAGAGTTTCAGATTACACAATGGCAAGAATGCATTTTGATAGCTACCACTAGAGCGTTCAGCCATTGTAGACAAGATGGCAAGTGTACAGGAGCTATTTTTTCATTTTGGAGCACATAGTCTTTTATTACCATTATTATTACTATTATGACAGAAGCTGGCCCACTTCTTTTTTTTTGCTCAGACGTTATTGCCTACGAAGCCACATTTCGTTTCTCAAGAAAAGTGAATCGACACAACATCCATGTATGGGGGGGGGTTTCTGAAACCCTATATGCAGCTGTTGTTGTTTTAGATATGGTTATTGTGGCAATATCCATCCACATCCATCACAAAGTCATGTCCCTTTTTGAACATTCAACTTCCTGATAGTCCAAATAGGTCCTACAGCCTGGCTTTATGTGGTTACCAGACCCAACCTCCCTAGATTTTTTCCTCTGGGGTATATAAAAGGACAAAGCTTTTGTGCAGCCTTTGCCACAAAACTTGATTGATCTGAAGGATCACATATGCAGAGCTTCAGAAATTATTGATAGTCAGATGTTGGTTTCTGTGTGGCAAGAAGTCGCATATCATTTTGACATGTGACACGTGTGCACATTGAATTTTTATAAATCAGGTGCAAAAACTGTTTGTTACTACTTCAACTAATGCAAGTTTCATATCGTTGTGTTCAATAAATGTTTCAAATTACTTGCATCACTTTGACTTGCTCTGTATTTCACTGGACTTCAAACCATCATCTTCAGAGCACAAAGCAGCATGTTATAGTTTACATGTGACAATGAGTAAGTGAAACGATTCAAATTATAATGGACAAAATATCTGAAGTTCTAATTGGGCACCCTTGAATGTTGTAAATATATCTCCATTCATCCCACCTTTCCTAATTGGGTTGTGGGAGCAGCAGCTGCAAGAGGGACTTCCAATGGTCACGATCCTCTGCCACTAAGCTGAGGTGTTCTGGTGGGACTCCCAGACGTGTCCACCCAAGGTTTTGGATATAGTACAAAACCTTGGGTAGAGCCTCTGCTACTAATGGCTCACAAAAACTTAAGCAAGTTTGAGCATGGTTAGTAGTTGGAAGGAGATCAATCGTTCAATGCTTTATCACACTCTCCCTCGATGAATCTTTGGGCTCCCTGAAGGTATCACATAATAATAATAGTCTATCCAGCGAGTCCTTGGCCTTCCGTGTGGCCTCCCACCCTCTGGCTTGGCAAAGAGGGCCTGCTGGGGGAGCCTCTCTTGTGGCATTCTGACCAGCTGCTGTGTATTACAGCTACTGTATGTAGAAATTCATCTTATAACGACTTCCAGGTGGCGGCGTGTTAGTTAATGTCGGATAATTTTCAGTTCTCGTGTTTACATTATTAGTTTGTGCAGAAGTTCAATTATATTGATGGTATATGTGTAATCAGACATCCTAGAATAAATGAGGTCATTAATGTGGTGAGTAAAGTCAGTAATCCAGTGTCATTTTTCACTGATTGGAGTTTTGTGTACGCGTCGAGTTAGGCCTAATTTACACGTGTATGAACCATTGTATTGCTGGTAAAGATATAACAATTTAGGTGCTAGTTTCATTTTTACAACTTGTTATTGGTTATCTTAAAAAAGAAAAAAAAAATTGTTACTAGATTATGAAGATGGAGGCTCAGCAGATCTGTTTAAGAAGGAATAATTACCATGTCAATGTACTAACTACTTTTAATGAGTTACTGTTTACTGAAACTTTTGTAGATGTGACTTTAGTATGTGAAAGTAAGAGACTTAAAGCACACAAAATAGTGTTGTCTGCCTGCAGTTCTTTCTTTCATGACATATTTCTTGAAAACTCTTGTAAACATCCAGTCGTTATTCTCAAAGATATAAAATACACGGATTTAAAAATGATAATAGATTTTATGTACAAGGGTGAAGTGATCATTTCGCAGGACCAACTTGCCACGCTGCTTAGTGCTGCTAAAAGTTTGAATGTTGAGATCTGTACAGAAGTTGCACAGAGGGATACTTCCAGTATTGATATTCAGGAGAAGAGTGAACATGACTCAAGTAACCAGGCCTTGCTACTTGCTGAGGTGCAACAGAAAAAACGCAACACAGAATTGCCACCAGTAATTAAGAAGAAAAGAGGAAGACCTCGAAGTAGATATCTTCATGGTTCTAACAGTAATGGCATGAAGGCCAATGTGTCATCAAAAGTAAATGAATTAGACACACCAGAAGATACCAACAGGTCAATAAAGTTGTTCACAAGTGAAGGAAGGTTAGAACTGTCAGGAACTGATTATCCATTAAATGAGATTTCTGTTTCTAATTCAAATATATATCCTAGTCCAACTCAGAACTCATTTCCATCTATCCAGAGTTCAGTGTTGGTAAAAGGATCACAACAAAGTGAAGATACAATAATAGAAATTGAGGAATCACAGGCGTTGGCATCTTTTGACAGTTTGCTCCAAGATTCATTGTCAATCCCAGTAATGAATACGATGCCTATTCTTAATACTGTTGAGTTAATTGAAACTCACTCAAATAACATAGAATCAGGGCTAAGTACAGATAATCAAATATTAGTTCCTTGTCCTGTATCACCTCAATTATCTACTTCTCTTCAAGTTGCACAAAGTATGATAAAAGATATCGAACCTGGTGTCTCATTCTTATTACTTGGAGCTGTAATTTCACCTTGTGCCAGTTCTTCACATCAAGACAGTAGATCCATGATGATGATGTCTTGGGATACATCCAGGCCTACTGCTGTTATGCCAAACATTCCTAAAATACATGATCAGCAGCTTCCATTACAGGATCAGAATGTTGCTCAAGAGAAGGAAAATGGGTCAGTTAATTATCGTTGGATATCCTCGCCAGAACATCATTGTGAGGATTGCTGTAGATGCTGCGCGACCAAAAATATCCAAAGACATAATATGAAACTACATGAAAATGACAGACAGGAATATATATTGGATGTGGACATGAAAGCAGAGTTGATGATGATGAAGCAAGATATGAACTGCATGAGAAATGAGATGAAAAGAATTAGAGACATACATGGAAGAACGAATAAGAACAGAAGGAAAGATGGGCATGCGAAAGATATATCGAATGATTCAAGAGTGGTTCTCTATGGAGATTCCATTATTAGAGGTGTGGTGAATGAGAAGATGCACAAGGTTTGTTTTCCTGGTGGTAGAATGGAGAGAGTGATTGAAGCATTGGACATGAGGAGTAAGAGAGCACAAGAGTTGGTGGTTGTAGTAGGAACAAATGATTTGGATGGGAACAAGGAAAATGCCAGATTGGATATAAGGAGATTATTAAGGAGAGTAAAAGATAACAGTGTGGTAGGAAAGGTAGTCAGTGTGTTGCCAAGGTATGATAGTGATGAATTGAGGAGGCGGGCAAAGATTATGAATGATATGTTAGTGCAGTTATGTGAGGAGAATGGAGTGCATTTTGTGAATGTGTGGGAGGAATTTGAGGGACGGATGGAATTGTATAAAGAAGATGGGCTGCATTTAAATGGTTTTGGTGTGAGTCTGCTGGAGAGATTGTTACTGGCAGGAGAAGTAGTGACTGTAATGAATATATCTGAGGTGGTGGGAAGTGATATGAAAGAGCAAAAAAGTAAGGTAGGGAGAGGTATTTGTTCAGTTGCAAATGGGGAAGTGAGTATTATGAATGAAGTAAATGAGAGAGTGGAGGTACAACACGAACAGGGAAACGGGGGGAGAAACTTTATGAAACATGCGGGTGTTGAATTTAGAAGTGAATGTGTAAGCGGACAAACACAAATTGAGATGGCCTGGGATGGGTGGAAAGAGTTTAGGTGTGAAGAAAGTTGTAGAATTTGTGGTAATATAGAGGAAGTGACAGGAGAAGGTATTGAAGAGTTACATCGCAGGAGTGATGTTCTTAGGACTTGTAGAAGCAGTAATGATTTATTATGTTTATTCACTAATGCTAGAAGTATTCAAAATAAGGGGAACGAAATTGTTGCTTTGCTCGAGTCTGTTCGCCCCCAAATTGTTGGTATAAGTGAGACATGGTTAGATGACGATGACATCCTACAGGAATAGAGATGAACGGATATGATATTTTTCGTGAAGATAGACAGGAAAGAAAGGGAGGAGGAGTACTGTTAATGGTAGCAGATGAGTTGTGCCCATCTAAGGTGGAATTGCAAGGTGCAAATAGTGGTCACGGTTTTGAGGCCGTATGGTGTGAGATAGAAGTTAACAGGAGGAAATATTTAGTTGGGTGTTGCTATAGACCTTGTAATATGGAAGGTAATGAGAAGGAAATGTACAGGCAAATTGGCCTAGCTAGCAAGAAACGAGTTATCATTATGGGCGACTTTAATTATGGTGATATAGATTGGAAGCAAGAGACTGCATCTGGGGGTAAAGAAAATGAATTTTTGGAGTTTTTGAAAGATAATTACCTTAGGCAGTACGTAACGGAGGGTACACGAGGATCAAGAGTATTGGATTTGATCATCTCATCAGATGATGTTATTATAAATGAGGTGTCAAATCTTCCACCAGTTGGTGAGAGTGACCACGAGGTTATCACGTGCAGGGTGACCAGTCATTCGAGGATGTCTGTTAGAAAGGGATATATGTGGAATTATAAGACTGGTAATTACGAAAAGCTCAGGAAACAGCTTGCGATAATAAATTGGAAAGAAGAACTGGATGGAAAGAATATCAATGCTGCTTGGGCCATACTCAAGAACTATTTGGTGGAGGCAATATCAGAGTGTATTCCGAGGGTCAAGAGGGTAAACAGAGTGGGTGTAAAATGGATGAATCAAGAGATAAGGTATGCAATATGGAAGAAGAAGGTATTATGGAAGAAACACAAAATGAGTATATAGAACAACCAGTTGCATGAGAAGTACAAAGAGCAGGCGAGGAAGGTGACTAGCTTGATAAGGGTTGCAAAAATGCAGTATGAGCAGCAGTTAGCTAAAGCAGCCAAAAAAAATCCTAAGGAGTTTTTTCGATATGTCGCCAGTAGAAGAAAGAATGATTATGGTAGAATGGGATTGATTGGTGAAAACGGAGGAATGATAACCGCTGCGGAGGATATAGTTGAGATATTTAATGAGCAATTTCTAAAGGTATTTCACTCTTGCGAATGTGACATCATGCAGAACTTGAAAGTAGTGGGAGAAGAGGAGGAGGAGGAGGAACTGTTAGTAAGTGAACAGGAGGTATATGAGGAATTGAATAGACTTGATGTAAATAAGGCTGTGGGACTTGATGTTATTTCACCACGTGTCTTGAGGGAATGTGCCAGAGAGTTAACAACAGCTTTTGTATATCTTTTCAACATGAGTCTCTCACTGGGTCAAGTTCCAAAAGAGTGGAAAGAAGGTAAAATTGTTCCAATTCATAAGGGAGGTGATAAGAGTAAGGCTTTGAATTATAGACCAGTCTGTGTGTCTGGAGTTGTGGTCAAGGTATTAGAGAAGTTAGTTAGGAATAAAGTTCAGAATTGGGTTGACAACAGAAAAATACTCTGGTGGCCAGCATGGATTTACTAAAGAAAATCATGCTTTAGCAACCTGCTTACTTTTTATAATAAAGTGACAAATGCGTTGGATAAGGGTATTGCATATACAGTGGTATATTTAGATTTTGCAAAGGCGTTTGATAAATTGCCACATGACAAGCTGGTAATTAAATTGGAATGGATGGGGCTGAACAGTAGATTGGTTCACTGGATTGGAGATTGGTTGTCTGATAGGTATCAGCGAGTTGTCTATGGAGGAGCGATATCCCAGAAGAGGAAAGTTACTAGTGGTGTACCTCAAGGGTCTGTTTTGGGTCCATTGCTGTTTAATTTGTATGTAAATGATATCTGGAGAGGTCTGAATGGTGTTGTGCAGTTGTTTGCAGCTGATGCAAAGTTGGGCAGAACTATCAGGAGTAGTGTGGATGCTGTAGCTTTGCAAGAGGACTTGAATACACTGTCTGAATGGGTAAATAAGTGGGGATGTCAATTCAATGTCTCAAAGTGCAAAGTTTTGAAATTTGGGAAGCAGAGATGGGATGTAAAGTACACAATCAGTGCGAATATCTTGGAAGAGGTAGAGGAAATGAGAGATCTGGGAGTGATTGTAGACAAGGACCTAAAATTTCGGGGACATGTTACTAAAATAGTGAAGACAACACAGCGGATAATGGGAATGATGCGGAGGACATTGACTTGTAGAAGTAAGGATGTTATGGTTCCTTTGTATAAGGCTTTGATCAGGCCACATATGGATTACTGTGCACAGATCTGGTCACCTGGTTTTCAAAAAGATGAAATTGCGTTGGAAAAAGTTCAGAGGCGATTGACTAAGGTGGTTTCTGGTCTCTGAAATGTAGAGTATGAAGACAGATTGACAAAATGCAATTTGCAGAAATTGGTGGATAGAAGGAGGAGGGGGGGATATGATTGAGACATATAAGCTGTTGAGTGGTTATTACCAGATTAATGTTGGGGAGGTTTTGCACAGAATGGGTGAGGATAGCAGGAGAACAAGAGGTCATTCCTGGAAGCTGTATAAGGAGGGTGTGAGCAAGGGAGTGAGGAGCAGGTTTTTTGCATGGAGAGTGGTGAGTGATTGGAATGCTTTGCCCGAGAGTGTGGTGTGTGCAGAGACAGTGAATATATTTAAGGCACAGTATGATAAACTGTGTGTATAACAGTGGACCTCCCACGATGAGTCTTTTACTCCATGGAGGTTTTTATAATAATAATTATAAGTCTCCCAAATTTTTGACAAATTAATGCAACCATACTTGTTCAGGTTAGGAGAATTCTTCATAGGGATGGCTGACTCTAAAAATAATATTTTACATATAATGACTTTTAAATAGCACATTGGTTTTCTTCCATCTAATTCTGTATGAAGGGGTATTCAGAACATGGTCTGCCAGTCCTGACTTGCCCTAATAATGGTGGGGAATGTATTATTCTCCAAGGCAGATGTTAACAGATCTTCCTGTCCCGATAGTAGGCACAGTCACAAGGAACTTCATACACACCAGGATATGCTAGAGGATGGAGTTCATCCTTAGAAGAGTGGGTCAGAGTTGCTAATTTAACATGTGGTTTGAATGTGATGTGAAGGCCAAGTTTTATTAGTACTTTGGCAATCACTATTCCTATGTACTTCTGACATAGGAATAGTGATTTTTGTTCTTGTGCGTTAAGAGGAGGGAGAAGTAATGGGACTGTGTAGTATGAGTTCAGTGGAAAGAGATGTATCATTAGAACAGATCACTCTGCCTCTGTGTGTAAGTGTTTTTAGAATATCATACTGTTGTGCTTGATGATATGATTGTTTATGTAGATATCATCCTATGTGTATTGGCTTTCTGTAAATGGGAAAAAAAAAGTGATTCATCTGAAGGACGTGCTAATGTGTCAATAAATTAGGCAACCATTTATTAGATTCTTTTTCTACCGTGTAGTGAATTTTGGGGTGTTGACTGTTAAGGTAGGTGACAAATGCATCCAGTGTCTTGTCCATGGGGCCAAATGGCAAACACATCAACAAAGTATAATCACATTAGGGGCTTGTATGTAGCTGTGGTAAGTATTTGTTTTCAAAGTGTTCCATGTAAATATTGGCTAAAGGGGAGAGGGAGGAACCCATAGCAGTACCATTAATCTGTTTGTATATTTTTCCTTCCCATGTAAAATAAGCTGCTTACATTATAAATTTGAATAATTCAAAGATTTCAGAGAAATTTAAACTTTATTAAATTAAGAGTGTATTAGTGGTACATTAATAAATAAAGAAATGACATTAAAACTAACCATTAATCTGAAGTTTTAAGGATATCACTTTTAACTAATGATTTGAAATAAAGTTTTTTTTTTTTTTTTAAATACAAAAGTAAAGGAGTTGCCGATAAGGATGACAAGAGACTTAGCTAACTGTTGGGCAAGTTTATAAGTAGGGCTGTCTATGCTATTAACTATAGGGAACAGGGGAATATTGGATTTGTGGATTTTAGGTACTCCATAAATATGGGATGGTTTAATACAAAACAGTTTTATTTTGCAGATGATTTCTTTGGGCCAAGAAGTCACTTTTTTCAATAATTTGTGAACTTTTTTTTCTTTGAGATGGTAGGATCTCTATAATTGATAAGTAGAGGGTGATCCAAAAGCAGTGAAACTTTGCAGGAATACATGGTGCATCATGTGGAAACGACCCTGTCGTTTTCCCCCCTGTGGGGGATTAGTTCCAAAATTCACTACCAGTGGGTATGTAAACATCAGATGCATAGAATATGCATGTCATGCAACTTGGCAAGTGCCAGCAGTGTTTAAAATGATGGAAATGGATTTTTCCCTTGATTCTGGTTTTTAATACTGTCCACAGTGATGGCTCTAACCATGTCCCAATGTGTTTGCTCGTGAAGCTGTACTACCTAAACAATTGCAATGCTTTTCTTCACTCCCTGAATTTCCTTGCCTGAACAAATGTCAATGAGGTCCATCCACTATCTCCATATGCTTTGTGATGCATGATTAGTCATTTTGAAGAAATGGGATCATTGGGAGTTGGACCTGGCCGAGGTCACATAATAATCAGTCCACAATTGAATGAAGTTGCCTGCTGTTGTGGAGCAGGCCCTGAATAACAGCATTAGTTCTTACAGTGCACATGCTGTATCAAGACACATGGATGTGCCTTACACCAGCACTTTCCAAATTATGGGCCGCAGCCCCCTTGTGGGCCGCTAGTTTTGTTGAGGGGGCTGCAAAATAATGAAAACAAATTTAAAATGTTTTAAGACTAAGTGTGCCATGTCAAATGTGTATGTAAGATGCTAAAAATGCTAATATGTGTATGTAAGATGCTAATATTTGCATTTGATTTTTGCAATATTCGATGTGTATGTTTTGTATTGAATATAAATACAATAAATATTATAATAATGTATGTCTGTATTATGATTTCTTTTTCGATGCAGGCCATGAAATATTTTAATTTTTCCAAGGGGGCCTTTAATCCATAAGTTTGGGAAGCACTGCCTTACACAATTGTCTGGAAGATTCTTCATTTCTACCCATTCAAGATAACTTTGACACAGGAGTTGTGCCTGCAGGACTTTGAAAGTTGACTGACATTCACTTTAACATTCCTTGTTTGAGTGGAGTTAGATGCTGTGTGGCATGTGATGATTTTGTGGGGACATGAGGCTCACCTGAATGAAGCTGTGAATACCCACAGTTGATAGGTATAGGCTATGCAAAAGCCACATGCAACCCAACAAATTAATTTTCATTTATGCAAAGTTACTGTCTGGTGTGGGTTTATAGTTTTATCATGGGACCATTCTTCTTTGAATATATTCATTAATCGAGCTTGTGATCTGCAGAGTTACTGCCAAGAAGTGTCACGATATGATAAATAATTTTGTGCCACAGCTGCAGTAGTACCTGTGCATGGATTCTGTCCTTTTCATGCAGGATGGGGCCCTTCAACATATTAGTTGATTCGTACAAGAGGTTCTTGAAGAACATTTCGTGGAAGCCAGAGTGATCAGTCATGTGTGTTTTCCACTGCATGGCTGACTCGCTTGTGTGTGAGCCCCTGTGACTTCTGCCTCTGGTGATTTCTCAAAGACTGGGTTTATCAGGATCATTCTGATAACATGCCAGTGCTGAAAGACAGGACTGATGTTGCAAGGCATGTGTGCAACATCAGTCCCGACTAGCTGTATTCCATTGTTGAACACTATGCGACTTATTCAGTTTGTGACTTATTCATTCGCTTTTCTCTTTACACAGAAAAATTACATCTTCATTTGGTACATTATACAGAACCCATGGTGGTTAATTTTAGAACTTTTTTTTTTCTTAGATATCACTTCTGCATGATGCACAGTGTATTCCTGCAAAGTTTCACAGCATTTGGATCACTGGGTGGTGCTGCACAAGGCCTTAAACAGGCATACTTTAATTTTGATCACCCTGTACAACTGTGACGTAGGAGATCTTGAATTTTTTTGTTATAATCTTGATTCATGGTGACTATTGCATTACTCTTATTTTTAGTAATAAAAATATTTTTGTTCATATATAATGTTTTTAAGGCAGCTATTTCATACTGTGATATATTACTTTTTGCTGTTTCTTGACCAGTGACTAAAATTCCTACAAAATAGATAAAATACTACATAGTGCCATTACTTCTCCCTCCTCAACACAAGAACAAAAATCCCTGTTCCTATGTCAGAGGTACATCAGAAAAGATAGCCAAAGTACTAAGGATAAACTCCATTCTCTAGGATATCCTGCAGTCTGAGTTCCTTGTGACTGTGCCTACTATGGACAGACAGGATGATCTGCCTTGGAGAACATAAAAAATACATTTGCTACCATTATTAAGTCAGGACTGGCAGACCTGTAGATACAAAGGATTAGATAGAAGAAAACTAATATGCTATTTAAGAGAGTCATTACAGGTCAGGAAGATTACTTCTGGAGTTAGCCATACCTATGAAGAATTCTCTTAACCTGAATAAGTATGGTTGCATTAATTTTCCACAAATTTGGAAGACTATTTATTATCTTAAGATCAACTCCTACATAGCTGTAATACTTTTTTTCCCTTTTTTTTTTCTTTCTTTTTTTTACAACATTAGAGGGTGCCAAATTAGGACTAGCTTTTTTGTCTGTTACAGTTTGAATTGTTTCACTTAACATTGTCACAAGTAAACTATAACATGCTGTTTTGTGCTGTGAAGATGCTGGTTTGAAATCCAGTGATTTCAAACCAGCATCTTCATAAGCTAGTTAACAAATATAAGACAGTTAACAAATATCTCTTTTTATAAAATGGTTCATTTGGTGTTGTTAATACTATGAAAATAATGTTTTTTTTGCACCTTGAATATTCATAAATTAGATAACATAAATCCCATATTAACATACTTGCCTGGCCTAGTTGTTGAATGGATAGAATATCTGTTCTTTACAGGCTGTTGATTCAAATCCTGATATGAGCAATGTATGTTTCTGAATTTCTTTAGGTGAGAAATTAATTTGATTGTCTGGTGCGAGACCACAGTCTTGCTTATTTGGTGATCCAAAGTTTGAAAAAATTCCATGTGTAGTCTTTCAAGCTGGGTTTTTGGATTATGGGAGGGGGGGGATCTATACAGTATAGGTTAATTTTTTGTGGGTAGAACTCACAAAAAAAGGTTTAACTGCATGTGTATATTTTATGCAAGTTGCATTACAAGATTTCTCATTGGAAGTCTGTTCACTACATTTCTTGTGAATAATTAGCCATGTAATGTAGCATTTATGATTACCAGCCCTTCGTGTTCTTTGTATGGAGAAATCTGAAATAAAACCCAATCACTTGGTATGTTGAAAGAAAATGGCCAACAAGTAATATTGCATTCAGAAGGTGTGGAAATGTCCAAAAGCTTTCTAAATAAACATTCCTTACTAAGTTAAAATACATTTAGAGAGTCATGCAAAACCACTTGACTGCTGCTGAGTGAGTACCATTTCAGCTCACATTATCAGAGTTAATTTGGAGGAATATTGTTAAGAGATTATTAATAATGTAAACTTAATTGTGTAGTACTATCATAGTATCCTGTACATCCCTTGAGGGATGTATCAGGAATTTGAGCATGATAAATTTGCATTATAGTTCAGTTTTATCATTTTGTTATTTTGAATTACAAAATGTGTAAATTTGATGTTTTTTTTTTCTTTTTAAAACCTTTTATGTTCCTTTTAGGTTGTTAGAGCTGTTCTAGAAAATAATACACAGTCTAGTCCTGAAACTCCCCAGTCTAAACCAGTACATAATTTCTCTCCTTCAGAAACCATGTGGGATTTTCTTGGTGAGTGATCATGCATGATAAAATAGCTTCAAGATTTCCAAGTTCTGGTAATAAGAACTTGAAATTGCTAGTTTTCTTGCTATTTCCCATTCTCATTAAAAATGAAAATTTAAAAAAAAAATCTGTCACTCAAAAAATTAAGCAATTAAAAATTAAATTAAAAAATAGAAAATGTGTTTAACTATTGTTTATTCAGGTTTAATAGCAGGTACATATACACAAAAAATACATGGCTAGTCCAGGTCCATTGTTTAATATCATATATTTTACTGGTATTACAAACCTTACTTAACTGAGTAAACTACATACTCGTGTGATGTGATGGACCAGAAATTTATACCAAAAATGATCCTCAGCTGTGTTAAGTTAGGGAAACATGGGTTTATATATAGCATCATTTATCATCAGTTTTCATGTCACCTTTATCATCTCTGATTTCTTTTAAAGTACTCTTTCTTCCATTTCTGAACTTTCTCAATAGCCTCCAGAATAGTTTACTACCTTCCTGATATTTATTTTCTGTGTTCTCACCAGAGTCTTCCCATGGCTTTTGTTTAGCTAGTTTTACACAGTGCTTTTTCTTACATTTTTCTCTGTATTTTCTGAGAGCACAGGCTGACTTACTCACCAGGAACTTTCAATATGCTTTCTTCTTTTCTATGACTGACTGCCTCCTTAACTTCCTGAGTCCACCACTGAGTTCTTATTTTTCTGTCCTTGCAGACAACCTAACCACATGCCTCTGGCTTTTCATTGTTTCTTCAGTTTGCCAGTGAACCTCCAAGGTTTGAATCTTGGTTTCAGTCTACAGCTCTGAAAGCTGTTCAACTTTGGTTTGCTTTAAAGCTTTCTTACATGCCCTTCTTTTCAATATGAAATTCAATTTTATCCTGCTCAACACTAAATGGTGATCACTTCCAATTTCATATCCTCTGTACAGTCTAGTGTCCTGCACCAGCAAGAAAACATCACCATCAACATTCCTTGCATCTTCTCTTTATATGGATTTTGTGCACATTTTTATGGTGGAAAATGGTGTTAGTAATAACTAGTTAGTTATGATGAGACTAACAAGCACAGTCTCATCATAACTAACACTTATTTTGAGCAAATACCAACAGCACGATACACATGGGAAAGTCCGGATGGAAGATACAAAAATCAATTAGATTATATTGTAGTCAGTAAACGATACTTCAATGGAATACGGAACTCAAAGGTGATGCCAAGTGCTGACTGTGGATCTGATCATAGACTGGTCTTAATAAAGATGAATATTTGCCTGAAAACGATAAAATTTAAAAGAAGTCAACCCCTGAAATGGGATCTGCAAATGATGCAAAATCCAATAGTGAAATCAAAATTTAATGAAAATGTTTCAGAACTGCTGTCCATAGTTGCAAAACGAAAATGAACCCTCTCAATGGAATAACTACAAGCAGCTATCATAACATTTGCTAAAAACCATGGATAACTCAAGAGGTAATCAACCTTATTGATGAAAGAAGAACATGGAAAAGAGGAGCAAATGAAGAAGAAAGGCTAAGATATAAAACTTTGGATAAAAGAATCAAACATTTATGTAAAAGATTGAAAGAAAACTGGATAAATAGGCAGTGCACTGAGATAGAAGAATTACAAAATAGGAAAAAAACCAGAGAATCATTTCTTAAAGTGAAAGAACTTAATGGAAAAGCAAAACATACAGTCTAATAACATTAAGGACAAAGATGGAAACATACGCATTGATAAGGAAAAGATAAATGGAAGATGGGTGGAGCACTTATCAGATCTCTATAATGATGATGATGGTAACATGTTAGATGATTCACGACACCTTAAGTTAAACGTAACAACATATATCACTCTGTTGGATTCTGAATATGTAGAAATTGGAGTAATTATTGTTTGCTTCAGAATCCAGCATGATCTTCCATCACAAAGGCTACAATTGTAAATATTATTTAATGTAAACAACTTATTTTAAAATTTAATATTCATATAACTACCTTAATTTTGTCTAATATTTAATTATTTAATCAAAGATTGATAAGATTGATAATATGTATGAATAATGAAAAGACTGTATTAAATATTAAGCTATTTTAATTATTATTATGTTAATATTATAAGAACTTGTATTTGATAATTTAACTGCGCATTATTTGAAATGTAAATATTCTCTATTTATTCCTGTTTGTAAAGTTTAACGTTATGTAATAGCTCAATTTTATTATATCTTGTTTTGGTTGTCATGGAAATGTAAGTGAGCGAGCATGTTTTGGAACATCACGTGAGGTTTATTGAAAAGAGTTTTAGAAAGAAATGACGTGAGCAATTTAGGGTGGAAAACAGATATATAGCGACGAACGCTGGAATTATGAATTAATTAGGAGATGAGAGCATTAGAGATTTATTAGAGTGAGAAGGATTGGCATTAGGTTGGAATCGGGCATTCGGCAATCACAGTGCGATAATAGCGAGTCGGCAAGTCACTCATGCAACTAAATAAAGTCTACAAGTTGAGAAGCAGTTAGCTAATAAGTTTCTGAATAACAAATAAAGCAACGGAAGATAGCTGAGTGACTACTGAATGACTAGCGATATTTTAGTTGAGATTTATTTTCAGGGCCGACCTTTTAAGGACACACTGAAACATGAAGCATAAATAGAGGCAACAAGGTTATGTTTAATGATAGCGGTGTTTAGAATTATAGTGCCTAAAGAATTATTTGAATGCTGGAGGAATGAACATCTGTATATATAAAACCCGAAGTTAAGGAATTATTGTGTATTGCCCTAATTCAAGAGTGATCAGTAGTGCTTCATACAAGAACATCTGATTATATGTATTGTGCCCGTGAACTAATTCAGTTAATGCTTAGAAGATTTATTTTAATGAGTGCTGTTTATTGTTAAAAGTGTTTGTGCATAAATTGATGAAGATAGATTATCGGTAAGATTATTCCAACTTTTAGTTTTCCTATATAGAGAAGTGTGCGAGTTTCATCCCAGAATTTCCTTATGTTAACAGTAACCATCGCGAAGATTAACTGAAGTGAAAATTTAAAGGTGTTTGCTTGTAAAGTAGTGTTACTGCAATTTTATTGTATTTTGGAACTTAAGGAACTGTGAGAAGACTGTATTACAGATAACAGAATTACCATTGTCTGAGTTTGCATGACTTTATTATCAGAAAGGCTGAAGTGTTTATAATAACTTATTTAATATTTTGATCTTAAGTGTATAATTTATGATTTTAAAATTAAATGTTTGTTTTTGTTTATCTAAAATTGTATTTTGCTGAATCTCTTTTACTGCACCATTCATAAAATATTCGAACCAAAGCGGGTAAATTAAGTAAGTCAAATATACTCAGCCAGTATATATTTTAAGGAGAAATAGTTGAAGGTTGATTTTTCTTCAAGTGGCACAGTCTTTAAATATAAATTTTCTCTATATTTGAATTAGAAATCGACTCGCACCTTATCGATTAGTTAAGAACATCGTAATTGTAATCATGTCGAATCCAAGGTATAGATTAAGAACAAGTAGGACCCAACAACTCTACCCATAAGGAGGTAGAACACGTGGTTAAGAATCTTCCTAATAATAAATCCCCTGGGTGATAATATTCTGGCTGAGCTGCTGAAAGCTTTGACTGGCAATAATAACAACTGTTTAGTGGTATCCATTCAGGACATCTATAAAACAATACAATTACCTGAAGTTTTTACAACATCTATCTGCATACCAATTCCAAAGAAAACTAATGCACAAAATTGTGAGGATTATAGAACTGTGAGCCTAATATACCATGCATCTAAAATTATTTTAACCATTGTTAACAAACAAATTGAAAGAGCCTTAAGCGGTGAATTGAGTGAACAACAGAAAGGCTTCAGAAGAGGAATGGGAACCATTGATGCTATCCGGGAACTAAAAATACTAATAGAAAGATCACTTGAAAGAAATAGGAACATTTACACATGCTTCATAGATTTCAGAAGCTTTTGACCAGGTAAAACATAAAATGTTCAATATATTAGATAAATTAGACATAGAAGATCATGAACTTAAGATTATAAAAATGATTTACACCAAACAGAAAATGCAGCTGTTTAACAATGAGATTTATGTAGTGAAAATAAAAAGAGGAGTTAGACAAGGTTGTATCCTTTCACCAAATCTATTTAATATCTATAGTGTGACAGTGATGAAAGATTGAAAAACAAAAAAATAGGAATTAGTATCAGTGGTATAAAATACAACAATCTTAGATATGCTGATGATACCATTATAATAGCAGAAAACAAACAAATTAATCAAACTACTGCAGCTACTAATTGAAGAAGGTAAAGAATTTGGATTAGATATAAATGCGAAAAGACCAAATTTATCATCATCATCAAATTCCTGCCATGTACCCACAAGGGGTGTACAGGATGTGATAGTACTACATGAAAAAATTATATCATTACTAACTTCCGATCTACAATTTTCCTCCAAATCAGTCTGTTACTTGTCAAGACTCCGACATTATCAGATCTTATATTTCTATCGTCTAAGGCACTTTGTACCGTATCAATCCACCTATATCTTGGTCTTCCTCTGGGTCGTTTTGCTGCCAACCTGTCAGAGAACACTTGTTTTGCTAATCTTTCCTCGCCCATTCTGTTTAGGTGACCATACCACCTGAGATTAGCTCTGCTAATGCATTCCTGGATGCAGACAATGTCAAGTTCTTTCCTAATATCCTCATTTTTAATATGATATTGCCATTGATGCCATCTGTTCACGCCTATAATCTTTCTAAGGACTCTCATATCTGCGGTCGCTAGTCTTTGGTCAAGTGTATTACTTCTGACCCAGCTCTCAGATCCATAAGTTAAAACTGGTTTTGAACACTGTCTTGTATACAGCCAATTTAGTGTTCAGACTAATTTCTTTCTTATTCCATATGAATTTATTCAATTGACTTCCCACCATACCAGCTTTGCTGATTCTGTTGTCTATTTCTATATTTAGTTTACCATCTTCAGCAAAAATTGTGCCTAAGTAGCTGAAATGTTTTACTTGTTCCACAGGTTCTCCATTCACAACACAGTTGACATTTTCAACGATTCTGCCTATTTTCGTTGTCTTTGTCTTTTTATTGCTGACCTTCATACCATATCTATTACAACAGCTATTCAATTTAGTCAGAGAATCTTGCAGACTTGTAGCGGATTTATTTAGAAGTATAACATCATCCGCATAAACAAAGAGCTGACATTAACATCTCCAATTTTGATATCATGTTTAATACCACTTTCCATCATAATGTGATCCATATAGATAATGAATAACAGAGGGGATAATGTACATCCTTGTCTCACACCAGATTTAACATTAAACCATCTTCCTGTACTTCTTTCAATTCTAACTGCTGACTTACAACTCAAATGAAGACTAAGTATTGCTTGATATAATGCCCCATTTACACCATATAACTGCAGCGTATTGAATAGCTTCTCTCTTGGCACCTTATCATATGCCTTTTCCAAATTGACAAAACTTAAATACAGATCTTTGTTATATTCCCATGCTTTCTCGACTATTTGTCGTAAAGTGAATATCTGATCCTGACAGCCTCTGTTTGGCCTGAATCCAGCTTGTTCTTCACCAAGCTTTTCTTCCACAATTCTTCTCAACTGTTTCTCAAGTATACTTGCATAGATTTTGCCAGGAACACTCAGTAGGGAAATACCTCTGTAATTCTCACATTGAGTTTTATTTCCCTTTTTATATATGGGTGCTATGATAGCTTTACTCCACTCATCGGGAATTCGTCCCTCTGTCCAGGCTTTCTGAACTATGCAGTGCAGCCACTGTAAGACTCTTATACCACCATACTTCAGCATTTCTGGTCTAATATCATCTATGCCTGCTGCCTTTCCACATTTCAAGTCTTCGATGGCTTTTTCTACTTCAAGTATGGATATGTATTCCTGCCTGCATGCCTGGTCAGTGTTTTTTATCACTGTGCTGTCATCACTGATTGTTTCATTTAGCAGGTTTTCAAAGTAATTACTCCATACTTCAAGGATATCTTTTTCTCCCATTTTCATTTCACCTTTGTCATCTCTAACTCCTTTTACAGCACTCTTTCCTCCATTCCTCTTCTTCAACAACCTCCAGAATATTTTGCCACCTTCTTGATATTTATTTTTTATATTCTTGCCAAAGTCCTCCCATGACTTTTGTTTAGCTAGTTTTACACAGTGTTTAGCATTCTTGCATTTGTCTCTATATTCTCTAAGAGCACAAGCTGACTTATTTGCCAGGAACTTTTGATATGCTTTCTTCTTTTCCTTCACTGCCTCTTTAACTTTCCTGTGTCCACCAGGGAGTTCTGATTTTTTTATCCTTGCACACAACCTCACCACATGCCTCTCTGGCAGAATCAATCAATGTTTTCTTCAGCGTTTGCCACTGAATCTCCAAGGTTTGATTCCTGTTCTCAAACTCTTTCATTTTTTCTTTAATAATCTTTGTGTATTTTAGTCTACAGTTCACATCTGAGAGCTGCTCAACTTTTATTCGCTTTAAAACTTTCTTACATCTTATTCTTTTCTATATGAAATTCAATTTTATCCTGCTCAAGACTAAATAGTGATCACTTCCGATTTCAAATCCTCTGTACACTCTGGTGTCCTGCACCAGGGAGAAAATATCACTATCAACAATAACATAGTCAGTGAGACTTTTCTTATTCCTAGCCTCTTCTCTCCATGTGAATTTGTGCACATTTTTATGTTGGAACATGGTGTTAGTAATAACCATTCCATGTCCTGAGCAGAAATCCAACAGATATTTGCCATTATTATTAGCTTTGCTCTTTTCTCCAAATTTTCCCAAAATATTTTTGTATGTCTCGCAATCATTTCCTACTCTACTATTTAGATCCCCAACAAGGACCAACTTTTCCTTTTTCATTGTGTCAGTTGCTTTTTCTAGAGCATCAAAAAATTCCTCCACTTCTACCTTAGTAGAACCTTCTGTGGGACCATAGGCACAAATAAGTCTCATCGTCCAGTTCCCCATTCTCATATTTGCCCACATTACTCTACTTGAGACTGACTGACCAAATTTATGTATATCTCAAAAGATAGCAGATCCAAGCTAAAAATATTCATAAACAATATGAAAATTGAACATACAACAGAATACAAATATTTAGGCACCTACTGCCACCTGTCTGCAGATGGAAAGCAAGATAAAGAAATAAAAATAAGAACAGCCATAGCTAAAGATGCATTCTGGAAAAATATAGATCCGTTCAGAAGTTCTGTGAGTATCGAGATAAAGAAAAGAATGATAAGAACATTAGTGAGGCCAATTTTCACATATGGAAGTGAGACCTGGATATTCAAGAAGAGAGTAAGGCAACAGATAATGGCCTTTGAAATGTGGTACTATAGGAGAGCTCTGAAAATCCCATGGACAGAACATGTGACAAATACAGATCTCCAATAGAGAATGAGAACACAGATCTTTATTACAGGAAATGATCCAGAGAAAGATGAGATTGGCAGGACATGTACTGAGAGCTTCAGCAGGACAGAAGATACTAACAGTTTTAGAAGGAAAAATTATGGGAAAAGGATCAAGAGGCAAAAAATTAAGGACATGGCTTGAGGATATATGATCATGGACAGGATCACATGGCTATGCAGAAACAAAAAGGAAAGCCACCAACAGAGGGAACTAGAAGGACATCGTGCTGCACCCTCTCACTTAGGAAGCTACATGAAGAATAATAGCCCATGTTCTGAGCAGAAAAATAGCAAGTACTTATGATTATTATTAGCTTTGCTGTTTTGTCCTCAAAACATTTTTATAAGTCTGGGTAATCATTTCTTACTTTCTTGTTTAGATCTCCAAGGACAAACCTCCCTCCCTTTTTTTTTTTTTTTCAGCTCCCTTCTTTAATGCCTCAAAATATTGAAAAATGAAAGTTAAATCATTACTATTCTAATATTCTGTACATACACCACTTTGTGAGGGTACATGTCAGAACTTTGATTTACTATGTAGTGGCTGATTTTTGAAACTGTTTTTAGTGATATACATACACACACACACCCTCAAATGCAGGAGGATATGAATCCCTACAGTATATTTGACATGCTATTGAACGATGTCATCTGGACTGTGTGCGAGATTGGAAAGCAGATCAGTTGAAATTATGGCTTAAAATTAAGGCTTTGAGATAAGTGTATTATGTCTAATTGGATATTCTTCTGGATGGTTTGTCAGATCCAATTAACAGTCAGTCCTGTTTTGCAGGATTTAAAAAAAAAGTTTCCAAGAGTGAAACTCTGCCACCTTTGTGGAGTGGATGGGAATAAACCAAGTCAGTCTTAATATTCTGAAGACCAAAACATAGCAGCAGTCTATTTCATGTTTTCAATACACAAGTTGGTTGTATTTCATTAGGTGTTGAAAATCCAAGTTTCCAAGAGTGAAACTCTGCCACCTTTGTGGAGTGGATGGGAATAAACCAAGTCAGTCTTAATATTCTGAAGACCAAAACATAGCAGCAGTCTATTTCATGTTTTCAATACACAAGTTGGTTGTATTTCATTAGGTGTTGAAAATCAGCTACATTTTTCCAAACTATGGATAATGTGCCTCACCAGCATGGATTTTTTTTTATTTTTGAGACAAGCCTTCAACTAAGGAGCCATACGAACTCATCCAGAACAGGCTTTTACAAACACTCATGACCAGTTGATTGAAGAGTGAGGATGCTATCTGATTGGCCAACCATGCTGGCTGAGTTTTGCTACTTCTGTTTTGTAGAAACAGGCTACGCTGCAGAACAGGTTCGACTTGGGAGAGAGAGAGACTACACATCAGGGGTGTTCAACCCATTGATCGTGGAGCGATTTTTGGTCAATCTCTTGTATATTCCTCCTTACTTACAAATTTAATTAAAACTGAAAACATAATATTTTATTTATCATTATTTTGTATTATTTTTAATTCACTTTAAGTGTATTGCTATTGTTTATTTATTTTTCGTTAAAATTGTCAAATCAGTGATTTTCTTATAAGTCTGGGTAAATGAATTAATTTGGATCAGTGGAAGTCAAACAGCGAGCCGAGTTTAAACACGATTATAAGCAAAGTGTAAAAACTCGATCGTAGCTTAAATATTAAATATTCCAAAGCACATTACACAGATTTTTTTACTAAGGTTAAGTTCCATGTGAATATTGTAAAAAAAATAAACTTTGTCTCAGTATAGTTTGTATTAGATGTTTTTGTAAATAACTCTTTTGAAGCTAACTGTATATACTGCTTTAATAAGAATATGTTAGAGTGTTAAAAACAAAGGCAATGTTTTTTCGCTGAAGCTGTACATGGCCGCATTAGAAAGATTGTTATTGAAACTTGTATGTATGAGAAAGGCTTGCAGGCTCTAAGTGTAAATATCTCTGAAGTCAGTCAGAGTTCAAACAACTTTCCGATGGCAGGAAACTTACAATCAAAAGAAAGCGGAGGAGAACATAAGGCATGCCAAACTTGAAACTTAAGATGAAAGACGCATACTGATTCTGTGGGGGTTGCCAAACTTCATGCGAGGTCTCAGAGGAGGCCTAATAAAAAGGGACTGAAGCAAGCAGAAAGGATTCCAGTTCCAGAGTCGCCGTCAGAGAGACTGCCCGGATCCACGTTGCTTGAGAGAGGAGTTTCCTGCTTCCAGAAAGGAGCTTCTCGGTTCGAGACGTCGCTAGAGAGAGACTACTTCTAGGCTGCAGACAAGTTTTCAAATTGCCGAAAGGAAAAGTTCCAATTGCCGGAGAAAAGTTTCCAGGCCAAGTTAATGTCAGACATTCACCAATATGTTGCGTTTTCATTACCATTTGATGAATCAAACGACTTCACTGATATTGCTCAGTTAATGGTATTTATTCACATGGTATTTCAAGATTATTCAAGTAAAGAAGAACTTATGAAAATTATACCATTATTGGGAAGGACTAGAGAAGAAGACATTTTTTCGGCATTTGATGAATTTATGAAACAAGACAAACTTCCGCTTTTTAAACTTGTGTCTACTACTACTGTTGGTGCTCCTGCAATGATAGGTAATAAATCAGGCTTCATTTCATTATGCAAAAATGATGACAAATATCCAGATTTTTTAACGTACCACTGCATTATTCACCAACAAGTACTGTGGAGTAAAAGATTAAACACAAAAGATGTTTTGGATATTACATTTAAAATTGTAAATTCTGTTCGAGGAAAAGCCCTGCAACGGCAGTTATTTAAATTGCAGGCAGATGATAGGGAACTTCTGTTGTACAATAATGTTTGCTGGCTCAGCAGAAGTCAATTTTTAGAAAGATTTCTTGTATTAATTAACGATATAAAAACTTTTCTTGATGAAAAAGGAGATATTTATCCACAATTGAGTGATAAAAGATGGTTGTTACACTTATCATTTTTAGTAGATTTCTGTACGAAATTAAGCAATTTAAATTTAGAGTTACAAGGTAGAGATAAAAATTTAATTGACATGTTAAGTTCAATAAAAACTTCCCAACAATACTTACTTTTATTAAAGAAAAATATAAATGACCGCGAATTTAGACATCTCCCATATTTATTAAAATTTTTTGAACAAAATCAATAAATGCTTCGCTATGATTTAAAAGAATTTATTCGTGAAACAGAATTAGTTGAGGAAGAAATAAATTCAAGATTTAAAGATTTTAATAAAACTGAAATGATTGTATCTTTTATCAATAATCGATTTCTAGAAAACTTAAACACCACAGAAATTTCAAATAAAATTAGTGGGTTATTTGATATAAACCAAGCTGAAGAAGAACTTGAGATAATAAACATTCAGAATAGTTTACATTTAAAATCAATAAACAATGAATTCATTTGGAAGTATGCACATGAAAAATTCCCAATATTAATGATATTGCACGAAAAATTCTGTCGTATTTCAGATCGACATACTTGTCAGAATCCGCTTTTTCAAATATGACCGTCATAAAAAATCAATTAAGAAACCAAATTACAAATGATCATTTGGATGATTGTCTGCGATTGGCCACTTCTTCACATCAACTTGACTATGAAAATATTGCAAGGTCCAAACAATGCCACATTTCACATTAAAAAAAAAAAAGTTAATCAACCAAGCATTTCCTGTAACTTGTGATTTTGTAATCAATCTGTTGTTTTTTCTAACTTTGGTTTTCCAAAATAGAGAAATAAATATTTTATTCCAATATATTTGTTTGTTTGCTTTTTTGTTGTATTAAAATAATTAAAAGCGATAATTTTTTAAATACACAAAGTTTTTAGTTGTTTATTTGTGCGTAATCAGATATCAGGTTGGGGGAACGTGATCTATATAAGAGAGTAGATCGCCGAATAACATTTTTTAGAAAAGTAGCTGGCGTAGTAAAAAAAGGTTGAACACCACTGCTATACATTTTGCAGATCATCAGCTATTTTAGTATCTCAAAGTGGATGATATTATTACACCAGATGGCAAAGCAGACCTTATCTATCACCTTGTGATACTAGTGTTGTTGTGGCTACCAACAGTGGCAAGAGGTAGTTGAGATATATTGGAAAATGGTAAATAATAGAATGAGGATAACTAGTAGTTGTGTATTAATAGGTCCTGGGACTGTTGCAGTTTAGATATTCAGTGAGTTTGAAAAGGAGGGAGGATATTTTTCATGTTACTAAGGGTAAAATTATGCATTTTGGAATGTCTATAATTTCATCAGAATTATATATTTTCATTGTAAGAAACTGATAAGACTATTAAGTTAGCAGTGTTAGACAGGGAATGAGAGTGGTAAAGACAAAACAAAGGATTATGATCTTGAGAAAGGTAAGCATAGTAATTAGAAAGTTGTAGCTCCTCTTTATGTCCTTGATGTGGTCAGGCTTGTTTGCCTGGCTTTCATGAGAGAGAGAGAGAGAGAGAAAGCAAGTGGTAGAATGCAGAGGCAGATATCTGAATTGCAACGGCACAAACTACTAGGACTGGCAGGCAAGAAGGGGAAGAGGGTAGTAACATTAGCCAGTCTGCTCTTGATGGGTAGAAGAGACAAAAAAAAAATTTCACTGCAACTGCATTGTCTCTCATTGGCCTTGATTATGATGATAAATTAAGGAATTGTAGGCTTTAAAAATTAAGTATGGGGGATATGATTAAATTTAGTATAGGGATTTGAATGATCTCTCTCTCTAGATGATAGAAATCTTTCATATATGGCATGAAAGTAGAGACCAAGGAAGTTGAGTAAAATGGTCAGCAAGGTTTGAAGATTAATTTTTCTTTTGGGAATATTTTCTTGCCATTTACTAGAGGGAATAGCAAATACATCATTGGATGAGTTTAAGGAGAGATATGATAGGCATTGTATGAGTGCTAGAGCAGGTCATTCATGTCAAAAATTTCTGAGGGGGAGGGAGGGAGGAATAGGCAGGACTGGAATGAAAATATTTCACTGAATTATTTACATTCCACCAGCTCAAGGTAGCATTATTCAGGGTAACTTGAGAATGAAATAGCCTTGAATATGGACAGTTACTTACATGGAGGTAAGATTAGTGCTCTTCATAATGATCTGCTGCAATTACTGCTGATCAGAGGATACTGAGGTGTACCAAAATTTGTGTAAGATCACTTCTTCCTTTTAAGGTTACATGGTGATCAGCATTCATTATGAAAAATTTAGGTAGACAAAAAACATGTTGCAGTGATTACTTATACTTATGAAAATAACATTCAACATTTTGACCTCTATATCGAGGTCATCAGGAAAACATACATATGCAGAGGACAGAAGCTACTATGCAAAAGTAAGATAAATTTAAATGGTTTGTTAATCGTTTACCCTAGCCTGACCTCTTGAAAAGAAATAATAATAAATATAACTTAACTTAACAAAATAGAATAATTTTTTTATACATATAAGTATCGGTAGCAGAATCACATTAAACACATTTCTACAGTTCTCTTATATTAAGGTTTTCTTGTGTTGGGGTTCTGCCATCATGTTATGGATCCTATATAGGTTGCAGATGGGTCCTCTAGATTCTTGGAATTTCTTATCCATCATAAATTTATTCATGAACCTTTAATACATTTGTACCATGAGCAGGCAAAGGATTGTTTTTTATTTCATGTTTATTGATTTTATATATTTTATTTGCTCGGTCTCCTAATGTCTAAGGACTTGTGATCCTAGCCACAATCTCTCCATTTCTTTATCTTTTATTGCAGCAGTGGCCAACTCCAAAGTAAGTCCAGTGATCTTTTTAATGTGGTCCAACCATCTTGGTCTTGGGTGTCCTCTTTTTCTTTGTCCTTTCACTTTGCCCTGGATAAGTTTTTCCAGGTTGTCATTTTCACTTCTTGAAATATGACCAAAGTATTTGAGAATTCTTTCATTTTGTCGCATAGCTTCCTCTTGATTTTTAGTTGACTTATTATACTTTCATTAGACCTTTTGTCCATTCAAGAGGCTCAACACCTTATCGTGACCATACCTTTTTCGCTGAGTGTCCAAGATTCAGCACCATAAATGGAAATCGAAAACACCAGGCTTTTGACCAGTATTGATTTAACGGTGATAGAAATGTTTTTGTCTTTCCATATTTTCTTCAGTTGCATCATTGCTCACCATGGTGCAAAAGAAGAATCATCTTGCCAAGGTAATTCTTGTAATTTCTGGTTGACATCTACTCTTGGTGCTTATTAGAGCTCTAAGGTAAATGCAACTCATCCACCTTCTCGAAGTCAGTGTTTTGGGTGAAATTGTCATTTTCATCTATGGCCATGTATTTTGTTTTATCACGATTAATTCTTAAACCATATTTCAAGCTTTCTCATTCAACTCTTTTGATGAGGGATTCCAGTTCTCCTTTGATTATGGCAATAAAAATAGCAGCATCAACATACCTAAGATTGTGTGTGTCCCCAAAAGTTCAGAAACCCTGCCTCTAGACCAAACATGAAATTTTTTTCAGCCCACTTCATGCGTACAATAAGTGGATGCAGTAATTGCAAACATCCATGCCCATAGCAGAATTCAAACCCACACCTGTTGGTTGGAGATCTCACCACTCAGCATTAAAAAAATAAACACTTGTCCAACCAGGCTGACAAAAAAAATGTGGAGGTGCTGAGGATCAAACCCAGAGCTTTTCGCATGATGCAGCTACTAACTACCTCCTCATCTTGGAATATTGTCTTGGAATTTAGCCATTTCTGGTAGCTGTCTGTTTTTATATTTTCTGTTTCTTTCTTTCAGTTTTGTAGTCCTCTTTCTATTCCATTTCCTCACCATTCTTTATTCTGTTGCTGCCTTTGTCAGGATTTGTTTGATTTTCCAATTCCTCCTCTGTCATTTGATTCATGTGTGGTTTATTTTTAAATCTGTGCATATTTGATTTTGTTGCCTAGTATTTGGGGATCTTGTAATGAAGAAATTTTATAATTTGGTTGATAGATATTTTCCACTTTATTTATTTTTAGCCATTTTGGTTTAAATCAAATTTTTTTTTTACCAGTATCATATAATGATCAGTTTAATTCAAAGCCTCAATATGCTCTTACTTTTAGGATTAACTTGGCTAATTTAAAATTTGTAATGTTAACTGATTTACGTCCTCTTGTTGACCATTTATTATTTTAACTACAAACTTGCTACAGCAGTTGGCATCCAAACTCAACAAGCGCATTGGTAAGACATTGTCCTACTATAGTGTTTATGGCCTATTCGCCAAAATTTGTTAAAAAAAAAACAGGAAATTATAACAAAAATTAACAGGGTGTTAGTTTTCACGACATACAGACCGGAAATTTTGTCTGTTAAATCCGAAGCCTGCTAAATCGAGATCTGTGGGGGTTTACTGTATTTTTGATAGAGCAACCAACACTTTAAACAACTTGAAGATTTAGCAATGGACAAATTCCTTTTATCTCCTATTGCTAACTTGTACATGGAATGTTTTGAAACTTTTGCACTAACACTCTTCTTAAGTCTTAAGCGTGTGTAATTCTTTAACAATATCCATCTTTGAATAAGTTTTTATTTACTGCTAAAGTTGAAAAAGGAAGGGTACTAATCTTCTTGTATACTTTTGTTACAAGGTAATCATATAGTTCCTTCTCATATTGAGTGTATTGTAAGCGCACATCATTTTGCCCATTGCTGAATCTTCATTTGTTTAAAGTGCTGGTTGTTCTAATAAAAAAATACTCCTGATTTAAGACAGTGCTTAAAATAGTTCACACATATCACTGCTCTGTCCAGAAACTTAGAATTTCCAAAACTTTATAGTCTCCAGAGTGGAGCAAATTTTGTCCTCAGATAATATAATTTATACAAAATGGATACAAATGAACTCTTACCAAATTCCATACCCCCTCCCTCTCCTAACAAGACTATGCATAAACAATATCTCTACACTACATCAAAGGTAACCGATAGATTGGGTTCTATCCTAAAACGGTACAAAATTGGAAACAGTTTTCACCATCCTAAGGCTAATCAGACTGCAGGATCCTCTCTCTTTTCCAGGTATTTGCAGTATCCAATGTCATTGTGAGACCCAATATTTCAGACACTTAATGCTGATGATTTAGTCACGTCTAACCCTCGGTAACTTTGTAGGCAAGTATTTTTTGCCATAAAGTGTTCTGGTGATTTTTTTTCCACAGGGTAGTTCACCTTTGCTTTCCACAACCCTCTCTATTTTATCCAGGCTTGGGACTGGCATACAGCTGACAAGCATATGACTGGGCTGGAAGTAATCATGACTGTGTGTGTGTGTGCGCGCGCGCGCACGTGCATGTTCACAGGGCTAGTTTGCTTGTTCTGAGGATTTCTGGGTGGGGGAAAAACCCTCTACCTCCATATGGGACAGGCTAATTCATCTTTAGTCGAAAAAGACCAGATAAAAGTTCTTAACATTATGGATGGGAATTGAACCCAAGTCTTTCCAATCAAAGGGCTTTATCTATACTGACTGAGCTACGGAGGCTCTACAGATTGAATAAATATCCTTAAAAAATATAAAAAAAGTATTTAAATATAAAGAGCCAAAAGGCTTCATTTCGGCGATATAAACATTATTTAAATAAAGGGGATATTAAATCCTGAATAAGAAACTCTAAGATTGGAATCGGAGAGTTTCATGCCGAATATAGTATAATAAGCTATAAAATATTGGCAACTACTAACGTGAGCTAATGCAAGTAGTAGTCCAAGTACGTAGTATAAGCTCGGGCAACTCACAGCAAAGGTGGGTAAAGTTCTGATTGCTATTCTTGGTATTTTCCATGATGTAAAAACACATTTCCTAGGAAATGTATGCTATTATTACATTATGGTGGGAGGTCACTACCCAGACCGGTTTCAGCTATACCCTTTGGTATTAATTTGGTCTAGCTACTCACTGATGAAGCCTCAATAAAGGCTGAAACCGGTCTGGGTAGTGACCTCCCACCATAATGTAATAATAGCATACATTTCCTAGGAAATGTGTTTTTACATCATAGAAAATACCAAGAATAGCGATCAGAACTTTACCCACCTTTGCTGTGAGTTGCCCGAGCTTGTAGTACGTACTTGGACTACTTGCATTAGGTCACACTAGTAGTCGCCGATACTTTATAGTTTATTATACTATATTTGGCATGAAACTCTCTGATTCCAATTTTTGAGTTTCTTATTCGGTTTTAAAACAATGTGGGATTTAATATCCCCTTAATTTAAATAATGTTTATATCGCCAAAATGAAGCCTATTGGCTCTTTATATTTAAGTAACTTAATGAGTACACCTTTTTGACAACTCGTATAGCAGAGCATATAAGTTCTTTTCGCTATACCCTTTGGTATTAATTTGGTCTAGCTACTCACTGATGAAGCCTCAATAAAGGCTGAAACCGGTCTTGGTAGTGACCTCGCACCATAATGTAATAACAGCATATATTTCCTAGGAAATGTGTATTTTACAGTATGGAAAATACCAAGAATAGCGATCAGAACTTTACCCACCCTTTGCTGCGAGTTGCCCGAGCTTGTACTACGTATTTGGACTACTTGCATTAACTCATGCTAGTAGTCGCAGATACTTTATAGTTTATTATACTATATTTGGCATGAAACTCTGATTCGAATTTTTGAGTTTCTTATTCAATTTTAAAACAATGTGGGATTTAATATCCCCTTAATTTAAATAAAGTACTTTCAGTATGGACAACCAAAAGCATATAAGCACCTGCATTGGCCGAAGACCACTTCCTCAAGCAGAAGAAAGCAGGGCTATTACACAAATCTCACCTTAAAAGCACACTGTTCTTGGAAGTGGCTCTAGTTCTAGAGAACTTAACTGCAGCAGAACTGATGATATGATCCTATACAAATTTTGGTGCACCTTACCTTCTGACCAGTAGTAATGACAGAAGATGAGTGTGAGAAAGATGGCTGTTTCCTCTATTCACATGACTATCTTAGTCTTTGCTAGCTGTGTATCTTAAAGTGCCCCAATAATGCTAGTTTGAGCTGGCAAAACATTGACATGTGAATATTTGTTTTAGTTAGTAAATCATTTATTTTTCATTCTAGTCCCATGTAACATTTTTGTTCCAGAAAGCTTTGATATGAGTGAACAGTAGCCATGGAAATTTGAATATGAGAATAAGTCAATATAGTTACTTGATAATGCAGTTGACTCTTGTTATAGAAAGTCCCATTTAACTAGCTCACTTTCAACTATTGGAAAGTTCCAAAGAAATTCTCATGAACATAGTGCTGTTCTGAAGGAAATTTACCATAGCAAACTATCTACTTTAACAAACAATTCCTATGCTACCTATGAATTTCTTATAGCAAGTTAACTATAACATCCTCTGTGTGTGTGTGTGTGTAACATCTGGTTGTTTTTACAGGGAACAGTGCCTTTATAACCAGAGATAAATTAGGACAATCTCCACTGTTTGGAGAATATGAGAAGAAACATACTCTCAAAACAGGTAAAGTGTTGAGTAGAATTGCATTGATGTAGTGAAACAAATATGCACAGTGTAAATTTCTGAAGTTTTACTAATATTTATAAATGTAAAATTATAAGCTGTTAATTATACAGCTGACTCTCACTATAGCAAACATTGTTATAACAGACTTCTGAAAGTCTAATCGAATGCCTTTCTAAAGGAAGTTTACTATAGCAAAATGGCCATACACAAAATTATTCTTGTGATCCTATGAATTTTCTATAGTGAGAGTTAACTGTAGTAACTTATTCTTGTTCAGTAGACACTTAAGGAAATTTTTTTTGATTAATATTTACAATATACAAATTAATGATATTATGAAAAAAAAACTGCAGTAATCTGCATTATATATCTGGCCACATGCTTTCCAGTTCATGCTACAAATTGGTCATCTCTACCATTTGGTAGAGATGACTAGTGTGCAGTATGAACTAGAACATATATATCGATATCAGTGAATTTGTATTTAGATATATACAATAAAGAAACCAGAAGAAACATGTAAAATAAAAGAGGGGGGGAAAATAGAGTAAGCTCACATGGTAGAAATGTTGCACACTTGTTAACTCTGGTCTATTATAAAGTAATTGTAATATCGATAAAATATCTACTTACAATGTAAGTAACAAATTTTAATTTTTAACATGTATATGCTAGTACAGTCAACTCCCACTAGAGAAACTCTCAAACATTGCAAGAATGATTAGTTATAATGAACAGGTTACTATAGTGAACTTTCTGTAAATTAGCTGTGGGCTGTGGACTTGAAAAAGTAATTTTAGTGATCGAGTTATAGACCTATGATTTTATGCATTGAAACTTAATGTCGTTAGTAACTCATTCAGTTCTTCCTTGAGAATAGTATGATGCATGAGCGAGATATCTTTGCATGCAGATAATAACTGATAGTTTACTTAAAGGATAAAGCATTTCTTAAATTAACTTTTACTAAGGTATGAAAAACTTCAGATTGTTTTATTAAGCATGTTGGCTGAAAGGTCCATAGTTTGTCATCAGGCAGTGACAGACAAAAGTTTGCATGATGAAATGAATTTTTGTTCATAAGAACAGAATCCAGCATGTAATCTGGTCCAATGAAACTTGCATATTTTACTTGAAAGTAATATATGCAAGTGTTTGAAATGTCTTTTGTCTGAATGTTTTTTTTCTACCACTATGCATTATAAGATGATATAAACTGGGTTTAATAGGTACTGATCAGTACCTATTGGCTAGGGTTGAATCTTTCCTATTTTGCTATGTCATTTCGTCTTATGCAGCCACCAAAGGGGACAAGCTAGCTTCAAAAGGTGCCAGTCCCAAGCCTTGGATAAATGATGAGGATTGACGTCAGGAAGGACATCTGGATGTAAAACTTCACTGCCAGCTCTAGCTATGATCTAATGAGTCAAAAAGAAAGTGATACAAGTGCTAGGGCATGTGATGTGCAGCGATATCGTCCTACAGCTGTGAGAAGTGGACGAGGGCTACTGCATCAAGGGTGGATGAAGGTTAAAGAAACCAGCCCAGCAGGTGGAGAGCATGTTGCGAGTGGGAACATTGAATGTTGGCAGCATGACTGGAAGGGGAATAGAGGAAATTGGACATTTTATGTGTGCAGGAGACGAGGTGGAAGGGGGGAAAAGGTGAAGGAACCAGGAGATGGGTATGAATTGTTCTACTCTGGAGGGAATAAATAGGGAAGAAATGGTTTCGGAATTGTGGTGTGTGGCAATATGAAGGGTGAAGTACTGGAAGTGGGTAGGAGGAACAACAGGATCATGCAAATGAAACTGGGTCTTGGAGAAGATTAAGTGGTCATCTTATATGTATACACCCCATAAGTTGAGGAGAGGAGAAAGATGAGTTCTGGAACATGCTAGATGAAGAAATGAGGGAACTGGAAGAAAACGAGATTGTGATTGTTGGAGGAGACTTGAATGGAGACATAGGAAGACAGAATAGGGACTGTGAAAGGGTGCATAGCGGCCATGGAGTGGGAATGATGAACCAGGAAGGGGAGAGGATTGTGGCCTTTGCAGTTTGAGCTGGCAATTGTGAACTCTGAACTCGTTTTTCTGTTGCGCAGGCAAAGGCCATGGCATATCAAGATCTTTATGATTAATTACAAACAAAGGAAGCACAGAGAAAAATTTATCGATTAGCAAAATGTAGAAATAAGGCATCAAAGGACATCTTACTTGTCAGGCAGATCAAAGACTGGAGGAAGAGTATTAAGGAGGGATGTGGATATAAGAAACCGATGGAGAATATATTTTGAAGAGCTTTTGAATGAGGAAAATGCGAGGACTCACAGAAAACATGGGCAGCCTTGTGAGGGGATGCTGCAGAACATCAGTAGAGTGGAAGTGAAGGAGGCCATGAAGAGGATGAAGAATGAAAAATCAGTGGGCCCTGATTTTCCATCCCCTTTACCCTACAAGGGTAAAGGGAATGCACAAACTGTAAGAATTATACAGGAATAAAGTTGATGTTCCACACAATAAAAATCCTAGAAAGGATTCTTGATGGAAGATTGAGGAAGGAGATGGAGATTGCAAAGGAGCAATTTGGCTTTATGCCTGGTTGATCAATGACAGATGCTATCTTTGGGTTACAGCAGATGATGGAAAAGTTTTGAGAGAAACAACGGGAGCTACATGTGGTGTTTATTGATCTGGAGAAAGTGTACGATAGAGTGCCAAGGCAAGAAGTCTGGAGATGTCTGAGGGAGAAGAAGGTATCAGAGAAATGTCAGGTTGGTGCAGGGATGTACAGAAATGTGAAGATGAGTTTGGACCTGCCTGAGACAGACAAAGTTTTCAAGTGACAGTTGGCTTGCATCAAGGGTCAGCATTAAGTCCGTTCCTGTTTAATATTGTGATGGAGCTGGTGACGGAGGAGGTGAGAGAAGACATGCCTTGGATAATGTTGTGTGCAGAATCAAGAGAAGAAGTAGCAGCTAAACTGCAAAAATGGAGGAAAGTACTGGAAGAGAGAGATATGAGATTGAGCAGAAGTAAGACAGAGTATATGTGTTGCAAAGTGGATGGTGGCCAGGAGACAGATCTGAAGCTGGTCACCATCAGTTATGTTATCAGGAAGGTTAGGAACTTTAGATACTTAGGTTCAACAGTGGATGAAGATGGAGAAGCTGAGAAGGATGTGGGATGGAGGAACTGGAGAGAGAGATGGCTGGAGTGCTATGCAATAAGAGGGTGTCGATCAATCTAAAAGGCAAAATCTATAGGACAGTAGTGAGACCAACTATGACATATGCTATGGAAACTGTGGCCCTGAGGAAAAATAACATCAGCAGGTTGGAGGTAGCAGAGATGCTTAGGTAGATGTGTGGTGTGACTAGAAAGGATCGTCTGAGAAATGACTATGTGAGGGGAATGGTGAAAGTTACAAACTTAGGAGCGAAGATACAGTAGGCAAGGTTGAATTGGTTTGGTCATGTGATGAGGAGGGAGGATGATTATGTGAGAAGAAAGGTCATGCAGATGGATGTGTGGGGGAGGAGGAAATGCAGACGGCCAAAGAAGAGATGGAGGAGTACTTGAGAATGAACAATTTGGATGTGGTTACAGCCCAAGACAGGATGTGGAGGAAACTCACCAAAAACAGCAACCCCCACTTAAGTGGAACAAGCTGCAGAAGAAGTGTTTGTGGAGACTTATTGTCATGTTATAAATATACCATAGCTTATGTTTAATATGATCTTTAATGCTACCAAAAAAGCACTCTTTGATATCTCATGTGAAACTGTAGAAGAGAACATCCAAAAATAAATTTAACATTAATCTAAAGTCTTTTTCTTCACTTCTGGTGCAGAGTTAAGAGCATCAAAAAAATAGGCTTAATAGCCTATCCTCATTTTTTAATTCATATTGGGCTTTTTTGCACTGGTTTCTTAAGTTCTACAACTCAACTTTTATTATTGTCAGTTGGTTAATGATTTTAAATTTCACTATCCTGGAATGGTAAGTTTTGTATATCAGTAGTGGCTTGTAAGAGCTCTGAAGAAATGAGGGAACTCTGTTTTGGTCTCTAGAGCAGAGTTTCCAGATTATCTAACTTTTCCCGTCCACTGTATGTACAGTAGATTTCTCCTGGATAGGATTTACATAAAAAAAAAAAAAAAAAATTTAGTTTCACTTGTAATATTTTGTCTATATTACATAGGCATCTTTAGGTAACAAAATGTAGTAGACCCTTGCTTTCACGACATAATTGGATCCTGGAAACTGTTGTAAAGTGAGCCATTGTAAATCGAACCCTAACTTCCTATATTCATTGTCATGAATTTGGGTTTTGTTCTTGGAAATAATGTGAATTATAATAAAAACTATTTCTTAAGATTTCATAGTGAAGAATTGGTGGAAACATGTTAGAGTAATTACTTTACTTAACATTAAGCAAGTAACAATCAACGTTTCGAGCTCTGCATTGAGGTCAATCACGAGGAAAACATATGTATAATATATAGGCTACATGCTGCTGCATTATACAAAAGTAAAATAAATAAATGTTAATCATTTATCCGAGCCTGACCTCTGGTGAGAAGAAAAAAACAACTGGAGAACTACATTAAATAATTTCTACAGTCCTTTTGTATTGAGATTTTTGTCTGGGGGTTGTTCTGGTTGCTATATGGATCCTTCACATTCTTGAAATAATTAATCCATCATTTTTATTCAGATTTGGATAATGTTTCAGCATTTCACAAGCTTCTTTGAATTCTTTCAAACCAGGTTTTGGTGCGGTGTTTTCATACCTGGAAAAAATGAACCAATAGGTTCATTATGAGGATATTGGACTTATTGAATCAATAGGTCCAATATGCTGTACGATCAAGGACAATGGCAGCATTACCTTCATCTGCTTTTGTAATTACGATGCCTGGATTATCCGTGGTTAGATATCTATTGGTATCTATATGAATACCAATGACCACAACATGTACCAAATGGTGAATTACAATCCTACAAACCTGCATCAAAAAGAAAATAGACTTAATCAAATCGGTGATCACATGGCCAGAGGAAACAACAAAAAACTTATACCGTGTTATGCCCGTGCTCTCAGAATTTACAGCCTGCCAAAAATACACAAAACAAACACCACTATGACTGATAGTTGAAGGAATCGACAGCCCTAATTATCACTTAGCGAAGAAATTAGCAGCCACACTCAAGGAGCTGGTAGTTCATTCTCCTTCCTACATAAAAAAAAAAAAAAAAAAAAATACACAACACTTCATAAACAAGATTAGAAACATCGCACTCAATGACAAACATTTATTAGTCAGCTTTGACATAACTGCCCTTTTCACTAATGTCCCGATCAATGATACTATTCTTCTCTTACAAACATATTTCCGCCCAATATCATGCCCTCTTTGTCCACATGCTGTGCTCTGGGTATTTCGTGTGGCAAAATAATTTTTACCTACAAAAAGAAGGTATGGCCATGGGCTCACCACTTTCTCCCCTGATAGCTAACTTTTACATGGAAGAATTCGAGCAACAAGCTCTAAATTTGACCAGCCTAAAACCTAAAGTCTGACTCGGATATATTGATATTTTCAACATTTGGCCCCACAGCTGTGAAACATTAAATGCATTCCTAAGCCACCTGAACAAACAACACAAACATATCCAATTCACCATTGAAATCGAAAAGAACAACTCTTCCTTTTCTACACACACACTCTCGTTATGCGTCTTCCCTCAGGCTGCCTCTCCTTCACTGTCTACCGTAAACTTACACACACAGGCCAATACATACATAAAAATTCATACCACCAACACAAAAACTGGGAGTCATCAGCACCCTCAAACACAGAGCCCCAACAATTTGCTCCAATAAGCAAGCTCCAAGAATTTGAAATCATTAACCAAACATTTGTAAAAAAAAAAAAAAAAAAAAATGGCTACAATAAAAAAAAAGTTCACAAGATCCTTTATAAAAATGCTATTAAAAGCAAAAAATATTCAAGAATGACATACCCTACATTAGGTGCATTTAAGAAAAAATAGATAAACACTACTTAAATATGTCAAGACAACTTTCCAATCCCCAGCAAAATTAAGAAATTTACTTAGCTCCTCCAAAGATCCTCTTCCATACCTTGCCCACCCAGTGGTTTGCAAAATTCAATGTACCTGTAACCTACCTTATATTAGGGGAAAGAGAATGCACCATCCGAATCAGAAAAGATGAACACAAACGCCACACATTAAATACCTCCACTATGGTAAAACAGGCCTAGATCACGCATTCCAAACATGCCACAGAATTGACTGGAAAGGCACTAAGTCCCTACACCACACCAAAACCTAGTTTAAAAAAAAAATTCAAAGAAGCTAAGCTTGTGAAATGCAGAAACATCATCCAAATCTGAACAAAAATGGATTAATTGTTCCAAGAATATGGAGGACCCATCTCCTGCCCATATAGCAATCAGAACAACTCCAGACAGAAGAAAATCTCAATACAAAAAGACTGTAGAAATTATTTAATGTAGTTCTCCTTTTTTTTTTTCTCTCACCAGAGGTCAAGCTAGGATAAATGATTAACAAACGTTTAGATTTTTTACTCTTGTATGCTGCGGCATGTAGCTTGTATATAAATGTACATATGTTTTCCTGATGACCTCAATACAGAGGTAAAAACGTCTATTGTTACTTGCTTAATGTTAAGTAAAGTAATTATTCTAACACATGTGTTGTGCCTCCATAAATTCTTCATTATGAATGCTGACCACCATGTAATCTTAAAAAAATATTCCTTAAGATGATGGCTATTATGGAATGAGACAATTTAAATGTGAGGCACACTTTCATTCCAGATTTGTAATGGCTTAAAATTGCACGGTTCTCTTTTAATGCTATTATTTTCCACTTCTTTAAAGGATTCCATATTCTCGGATGCACACATGTATAGTACTGTAAATAGTTTTAAACTGACAGCAAATTAAGAGCCGAGGAAATTGTTTTTTTTTTTTTTTTATGGATTATAGCTGTTTAGCTGGAAATATAGTGTTTTTTGCTTGTGGGCATGTTAACTTTATCATGTCAATCTTTCTGTCCTTGTGAAGGAAAGAATCGATGAAGCTTAATAGTTAAGAGCTCAAGAGAAAATTGTTGAACAGTTTGTTTCTGTTACAGTCTGTGATAGCTAGTGTTTTTTTCTTAAAATTATGTGGCACTTGCACAGAGGTCAAGGAATCATGATGGAAGGGCACTCTACAGCTAGATAATTCAATTGTATTCTACAGTGATCTCTTATCTGCTCACTTAAGAAACCACTGATCCCATTAACACATTTACACACTCTGCTCTAAACTCCATCCTCTGCTATCTACATTATGTATGCCATCTTGTAATAGGATCTTAATTGCATATGTTCTCTGGCCAGTTTGTTTGTATGCAGGATGAAAAACCTGAGTCTTTTCTTCCTCCTCCCCCCATAAAGAGAGAGAATCCTACCTCTATAGTAGCAGCTAAATTGCTGTCAGTGGAAATAGGTCCACATATTAAGATTTCTCTTATAATGAGAACTGAACTTATATCTTTTTCCCCTTGGAAAATGCTCTTCAGCTGGAAAAGACTTCAGTTTTTCTAACAGTTGGAAGAGATATGAGAGTGCACAGTTACACGAAAAACCCAAGTACATTTTTTTTTGCTGTGAGTGTGTGCATGTAGTGAAGTTCTCCTTCCATTGTTGGTTTTTTTTTAATTTATGATAAAAGCAATTCTCAATGGAACCAGTATATTTGTAAATTGCATGTGTTCTACTGGCAGGTTTGTTTTGAGGGATGAAATCCCTCAAAACAAACCTGCTTCAAATAACTTCAAATTGTGCTCATATAAAAACACCTAATATCTCACTGTACTAGTGATTTTAGTTGCACCCAGTTGAATTCTCTTGCTAATCTTCTTGTCTTTAGTTTGTAACTAATTTATTGCAAACTAGTCTGTGTGTAATGAATCCATACCTTTTTTTTTAAAAGGTTATCATTTGGTTATCTGGTGACTGAAGCATGGAAAGCTTTACTCTTTTCTCTCAAATTTCTGTCTGTTCAGATATGCAAGAAACATCCCGGCTATGGAACCATACGATGACCCCATCGTTAGCACATCATTATGACACATTAAAAATTTATTGTGTTCAATTTTTACAGTATTATCATAATTATATATTAAATTGTGCTCATATAAACTTATTTTGTTTGTTTCCATGAGTCATTTCATAGATGCTGTTTACTTTGAATTATTCTCTACAAGGGCAAAGAATTCTTTCTTCTGTTTGCCACATCCCTTGACAAGTAGGAAGAAATACTGTGGGTATGATAAGGATTAGTTAATCTAGAGTAGCTCTAGAAACAATGTCACTTTCAAGCCATTTCAGGCCTACAATTGTCGTTGTCGCAGTTGTTGACACCTCAGAGCGCAAGTGAAGTACGGAGGTATCTATTCTAGGAAATGTGAAGTCACAAGCAAGGTCGATGCACGCCTGTAGTGTGTGCTGTCGCATTTTTGCAATGTGATACAGCCTGCTGCACCGATAGTGTGTGCTTAACTTTACAGTGAATACAAGACCGATTATACTTGACTCTAACCAAGGTGTTCCATTAAAATTTCAGGATTTGTGAAGTGTTCCATCGTAGGAAAAGTTTTAGAAACCCTACTTTAGGCTATCCATAAATGACCAAATTCCATTATATTTCTTTTCTAAAGTGAATTTCATGAAGGATGTAAGTTATTTTATGTAGAAATATTTCCAGTTTATCTATGTTGGACCAGATTCTTGTTTATATAACATACCTGGAGAAATAACTGTTCTAGATGGTAAAGTTATAACTTCATTGAGTGTGTATGCATGCACACATACTCAATTTTGCAATGCATGATTATGCATCGCAAAACGATTCTAGATGATGGTCACTATAATAGATAGCAAATTGCTATATGCATAGGATAGCTGTGGCTTTTAAATCTAGCTGTTCTCTTATTCATACAGCTGTTGTAAAGCAAAAATGATTTAAGAAATATTTATCTTTTTAAAATTAATTCATAAATTAAACTTTTACTGTGGTTCTTATTTTCCTTATAAGAGAGGTTTCTTAATTTCTTTCAGTAGTTTTAATAATTTATTTTAATTTTCATTCTTTCTTTTATTTGCAGCATATCAATAGAATTCTTTGCATTCTTCAAGCTAATTATCTTTAGCTTGAAGATCTAGTATCTTTTTCATACTTAGCTTTCTATACAACAGTTGTGATTCTTCTGGCCCACTGCTTACAGTTTTCATAACAGACAATATCCTTATGCACACAGTATTCCTTTCACATCATTATTTTCTTACAAATCTCTTGCTTGATAAGATTACACATCCATTTGACTCCTACTCTGTTTATTCTTAGAACTCTAGGGACACATTCTGATATCACATCATTCAAGTATTATTTAAATTCTTTCTATGCACTGTCAATATCTTTCCCATCCAGCAACCAATACCATTGCATTGAACTCAGTATATTCCTCAGTTGATTATAATTTCCTGCTTTGTAGTCCAGCAAGTAATCTTTTCTGAATGGAACATTCATAAACTTTGCTACTTCCCAAGTGAGTACTGCATGATCACTGTCACCAACTGGAGGCAGAAGTTGCGCCTTTGACTGAAACTCCCTCTGACACTGTAATCAAATCTAACACTCTTTGCCCTCAGTTCCCTCTGTCACATGCTGTTTGAGGAAGTTGTTCCACAACAGCTCAATAAATTCAGTTTCATTCATTTCGTGTTATTTTACTGTTACCCAATCAATATTTGGATAATTAAAGTCTCCCATTATGATTACTCTTTTCATGCTCATCTTTTCTATTTGGTGATGCATTTCTTCATCACCAGTAACTGATTCACCAGGTCTGTAACAATACCCCACTATTTAAATGATCTTGTTAGATTCAACTTCACACCAAATGGCTAGCTCACTGCCACATGGAATTCTGTTACTAGTATTACATTCATAAGCCTCAACACTAACTGGATTCAAGTCATTTGATATCATTTTCAGCATGTTCCTCCTCGCCTATCCTGTCTATCCTTCCTAAAAATACTGTACCCTTTATACTCGATACCAGTTAGCATGTTAACATATTGACCAAGGTGCAAACTCTACTCCCTTGTTTCTGATACTCCTAGTATTTGTGTACAGACATGAGCTACCTGCATGTTCATTTGTATACTCTTGTCTATAGTCTGTGTGACACAGTTGGACAACTTGTAGGTCTCCATTTGAACAACTGGAGACCTACAAGTAGTGCCTTTTACATGTAGACATCTGTGCACACGTCTGATGGGTTGAACTAGATGAATACAAAGTCAAAATCACTCTCTCCTCAGTCATTCCCATGGTAATGCTCATTCCCATCATTAGCACAGTTAAATAACATTCTTACTCATATTCTCGCCATTCCTCTTATTATAATTTAGATTTTCTTGCCTCTGTGTTAGGTCTCATACCAGTCATTAGTTTTTCAACACTCCTAATACCAAATGTTCAAGTGTAGGCTGTCCCTGTTATACAAAATCCAATCTTACCTCAAACTCAAGTCCACACATCCAAAAACTTACATCCATTCCTTTTACATTAAATTGTTTGCTATCATATCCCTCCTCTAAATTCGTTTTTATCATATTGAGGTAATATACTTACAATTTTCACTTTCTCCCTCTTCGCTCTTACTTCTTCCAACAACCGTTTCATGCCTTCTCTCGTACTGAACTTATTGCTAGTTAAGTTGTTAGTATTTACTACAATTACTTTTCTTTTCTGTTTTTGAATCGCATGTGCTATGTTTTTAAGTTTTGCTCCAGGAAAACTTGAAGTTATGACCCAATCATCAACATCATGTTTTATGATAGTCACCATTCCAAATAGTATCCTTCTTTTCACTCAGTGTTACTTACCTAATTTTCGTTACTAACTTACCTGATTCTGTGCTCTTTTTTGCTGTTTCTTATTTTGCTGCTTAATTTTCTTATTATCCCTATGTTCATTCAAATGCTGCTTGATTTTCTGTAATTCCCATTTAGTCACTCTAATAATCTTTACCTTGCTATTTTGGAGCTTAATTCATTTTCAATAACATCCTCAATATCTTCAGTATCCTCCTTAGCAGGGCAAGCCTTTTTATTTTTGACTTCACTGCTCTTCTTAGTGTCATGTTTCTTGTCATTTTTGGCACCATTTTAAACTATATTTAATACTGCAATATCTTAAAAAATGTTATAAGACCAAAAGTACACTAATATACCATAAAATACTGCTTTTCTAAGGGAAAAACAGATAAAAATCACTTTTACAAGAACACTAAATTCACCAACCAGTTACAATGTAACCTTGAACCAGCTATGCTAAGCTCAAGGTACACCTTTGAATTAGCAATCTAATAAATTAAATATTATTTTGGTGGTCTGATATTTTCATTTTCTGGCCTAGTTGGTTGAGTGGGTAGTCTATAGGCTTTCCAACTAATTAGCTGGCAGTAGGATCAAATCCACTGTGGGCATGGATGTTTTGTGAATGTGTTTAGACAGTAGATAAATTTTGTTGTCCAGTTGTGGTTTGGAATTAAGGCCAAAGCAAATAAGGCCAGGGTGTTATATAGTTGCCTGTGTATTTTTGTTCATTTTGCTTGTTGTGTGGGATAAAGCCAGTTTCCAGGAGGAAAATCCATGCCACTTCCATATGAGGCTGGATAATTCCCCTTCGTATTAATAACATCTTTATAATTTATTCTAGCATTAATCCACCATCTTACCTACACAGGCCTGAAGTCATTGAAAAAGTTCCATGTTTGGTCTCTAGAACTGGGATTTATTTAGCCTACATACAGTGCTAAGCCTAATGTGCTGTAGGCTAACAGCATTTCATGGATGTAATTCGCATTAAAGAAAAAAAAATTAACAAGATGTAATTATTAACTTGAAATTAATTAGGTCACTGTTTGATATGTTTCTCCAACAGTTTCTTTAACAACATTGTAGTTTTCTCAAATGTGAGGATGCTTATTTTTTTTACTTGAGAATATTCTGCAGTATAATTCTGATATCAAATGTGCGCAAAGTCACTGCTACTAACAAGTTCCTGGGATATTTTAACCCAGCAGGTGATTTTTATTGCTCAATGAGAAACATCACTATGCTTATTAGTTTGAAGTATTAAAAAAAATCTGCTGCAGAGCAGATTTTCCGAAGTAGAAGTTGAATTATTTTTTTATTTCGTATGATGGTACAACGGCCGTGAACACCTTTTACAGGAGGTATTGCACTGTCTCAGTTTCCCCCTATTTTATCCGGTCTCAGGAGTGGCATAGCTGATGAATCAGGCCTATGGCTGGGAGGGATTGTTTCTTAAGTATTCCTTGACTGTAATCAGTGTGTGTGTGTGTGTGTGTGTGTGTGTGTTCATGGGGCTGGTTTGCCTTATTCTGGGGTATGAAAAACCTGAGTTTCTGGGTGAACAAATCCCCTACTTCTGTATGAGACCAGCTAACTCGCCTTTCATTGAAAGAAATCAGATAAAGGTTCCTTACATCTTGGACAGGAATTGAATCCAGGTCTTTCTAACCAAAGGGCTTTGTCTATGCCGATTGAGCTACGGAGGTTTATTATTATTTTTTGTTAATATTTCATTAGCTGCAAAATGGAAGCATTCAGAGGTTGACATGAGAATAAGTGCATTTATGTAACTGAGTTTTAATAGAAGTAAGAACCATTGTTTGTAACATTTCATTATTTTGTTTTAGAGGATTATAATTTTAATATTGTTCCTTTGCATGTTTTGAAATTGTATTAATTTAATTTTTTGCTAAATAAATAGGTGATATCAGCATAGATGATGCACCAGCAAAGAAACTAAGTCAGTCCTTATGTGAATTAAACTTTATTTTTGATAGTATCCATCAAAAAAAGGAAGATGCTACTTCATACACCTTAAATGACTCAAGTAATAAACTTTCACATCTTTTAGATAACTCTGAAGAGTTATTGTCAGATATATCTTTACCCACTATGTCTTTAGAAAATTCACTGGATGACTTTGATGGGGAGGAGATTATTGAGGATAAAGATGGTTTATCTAAAGCTTTGTATGATGTTGTTAATCAGTACTGTGCCTTAAATTTACATCAGAACTCATGTGAGAATAATGGAAACGGTAAGCAACAAGAAGAGAAACTCTCCGATAGATTAAGTACAGAAAAAAATAGTGTTTTTACTTGCAAGTCGCAGAATTATCCTGATCCTGGTGGATATGAAGGTTCTGGTATGTACAGTTTGACTACGGAATTAAGATCAGGTTAGAAATTCTGTTCTTTTGTACTCATAAACTTTATATGATATTTCAATTAAAACAAAATTAGTTCGGTTATAGTGGATATTGATCTATTTTTACAAGCCTCTGATTATTATGCTGAGTTTTTAGTTAGTTGAGCATGTCTGTATTTGATATACAGTTGATTCCGCCTAAATGGGACACATTGAGACTAATCCATTTTGGCCCAATTAAGCGGCTGCCCCAATTAAACGAACTAATAATAAATTCTAAAATAAAATATGTAATACGCAGGTAAATCAATAGGTAAAAAAAATAATAATTAGGTACCTATTTTAATGGTTTATTAAACCAAAATACAGAAAATATTTGTACTATAAATTGTGCAGAAAAAATAATGCATACATGATAACTTTTACAATTTCAAATTTTAATTCTGCAAAAATGCATAAAGTGTAGTCTGTCTTTTGCTTTTGAAATTTTGCAGTTCTACAAAATCAGCACAGATATTCAGTGTGGATGTAGGGCTTCCTTCATTACCTCCCTGCATAAAATAACGCTATAACCAGACTATAAATTTTTCGGCCTCACAATTAGTTACAAGCACAGGTTGGTCATCATCATTGCATTCTTCGTCAAATTTTTGATGTTTGGATTTAATGACTTCAACAATTGAATCTTCGAAGTTTTCATTTTCATCGTAACATGGTAAATTGTCATCTATTGTTGAAAATTCTACATTATTCATGATAGGAGCTTGCAGTATGTCTTCATTTTCATCACTACTCAAAATTTCAATAACCTCCAAAGGTTTTAAACTGCAAACAGCAAAGCAGTTTTGTATTGTGCTGCTTTTTATAGCTTGCCAACTGTCAGAGACAAACTGTATTGCTTGCAAAATGGAAATTTTTGCACTGATCTCTCTGGCTGTTGATGAACTTGTTAATAGGTTTTCATCAATGGATTCCAGTATGTAATTAATTTTCCTCGATAAACCGTCTTTAAATTTTTTATTATCCCCATGTCCATTGGTTGCACTAAGGATGTTGTATTAGGAGGAAGAAATTCCAGCCTTATATTTTTTAGATTATCTAAATGAGGGTGTGCAGCACAATTATCGAAGTAACAAAATTTTCCTCTGCTTACATTGTAATTCTACGTCCCAACTTGTAAGCCAATTCCGAAAAATTTCAGAAGTCATCCACGCATTACTATTGACATGTTACTCTACTGGTCAACTCTCTATTCTTAACCCCTTAAAGCATCGAGGTTAGCATTTTTTCCTACGATTAATAGTTTTCGTTTGTCCGTACCCAACATATTTGCACAGCATAACACAGTAATGCGGTCCATTGCCCTTTTATACCCTGACAGTGCAATGTGCTTATAACACGGAGTTGTCTGGTGTAGCATGATAATAGAGGCCGGTTTCATCAGTGTTGTAAATATCATCTGAACAGAAATTCTCTAAAAAAAAAAGTAAGGATTTTAGTATTTTGCCATTGTTCAGCACTTACATTGTCGGCACTGCCCTTTTCGCCGTGTGCTTTTTTAAATTTGATATTGTCTCGCTTTCCATCGGGACCACCAACCAGCAGTTGCTTTAAAATCGTTGTGGTCCAGCTTTTTAGCTATCTCCTCTGACTTTGCCTTCAACACTGGGCCGCTGATATTCACGCCTCGCCTGCTAACTATAGAAAACCATTGATCTAATGCTTCTTCGACTTCTGGATCTTTTCCATCACGCTTTCTTTTGGATGTTCCCAGAATTTCTTTCTGTAATGTCCACTTGATTTTCTTGTTGTAGGAGACACGCTATGGTAGAATTTGGTACACCAGTTATATCAGCAGCACGTCTACGATAGCTGGCTTTTAATTTTATCCAGCAAAGCAATTTTACTTGAAAGTGTAAAATCATTTCTTGGCATCTTGGCAAAGATTTAAAAATTTTAAATAAAATTGACACAATAAATCTATCGCTAGGTATAGTAAGGGTAGATTCTTAAGCAGACGCACGATGAAAGATAACTGATTCGCATCATGCTAGTGTTGCCAAATATTAGTGTACGTAGTGTTGCCATATTTTCGAAAAATCCATAAAATATATCAAAAATTGCTAAATTCCTTTTCAACTACTGTCCCAATTAAGTGTTTAAATTATGTATTAATATGTTGGTTTGGTTTCCGTTCTTTAATATTTGGCCCAAAAAAGCGGCTGCCCCAATTAACCGGTGGCCCAAGTAAATGGAATCGACTGCATATTTTACTTGTCAAATAAAGTACCTATATCCTTTTGTGTGTTGTATATATTGTATAAAACAGACTAAAATTTTGTCATTGAGGGAGTAATAAAATAGCTAATGCCTGTATAGATCTGAGTTGTTTGTTGATATTAAAATTGTTCTCGAGCTGGAGCTAAATGCTATAGAAGCTGCATTCAGTCATAAACATGATTCTAGACCTTTTTCCTTTGCAACTATGTATGTATCATTACCAGTAAAGCCCATAGCATTTATAGATTAAACACAGCAATATGAATTCTATTTAACCAATTCTCTAGTCAGAGGGTTGTACCAACCTTGTCTACAAATGTTAATTCAAGTATCTGATAATTTCGCACACCTTACAAATCAAAGCTAACTGAAAGGCAAATAGCTTTCTAGGCCAAAATATGGTTTATTTTTGACTTAGAAATTAATATAGTTCCATTAATCATTTGCATTTACTTTGGAAATGCCCTTTCTTCTAAGTAAAGAATTAAGAACTGAATTAAAACAAATTTTGGATCCTAACCTGTGCATGCAGAGTAAAATAGATACAAAAGTGAGGAAACAAACCATTTCCTTTTATACACACACACACACACACACTGGGGGGGGGGGGGACTCTGCTCCCTCCTTAAGATGCAAGTGCTGCACAGGCATCCATATTTGTCTCTTATTAGTGCTTTTGATAAAGGTTTCGTTAGACAGTTGCTTTGAATTGGTTGTTTCTTTTTAGAGATCAGACAGAAACCTTAAGAGATCAAAACTTCCCATTCAGTACCAAAGCAATCCTATGTCAGATTAGGTGGTATTGATTATTCATTCTAGTGCTTCACAGTATTAACACCACAAACAGATGAAGTTGGGATTGGCAGACCATACTCTCGATATGTTGCTAGAGGTGTGCGAGACTATTTTTGGAATTTGCATCAACTATGAAGCATTCCCCAAACTTCAACAAATATGGTTGCATTAATTTGTCAACGATCTGGGAGTCGTTCTGAGAACTGGGAGTCCAACTGCTCCATATTAACTTTATAGAGGGTGGCATGCTAGGACATTAGTTTAGTTCCTTGTGCTTGTTGCCACAGTTATAATTTGTGCTCTGAAGATTCTGGGTAGAAAACCAGTAAAATATTAGTAAGTTTCAATAAATTAAATTTTTCTATCTGTTGGCATTGTCAGAGTCTATAGTATTTTTCATAACAGAACTCTTGGTTGGTACATAAGAGTAATTATCAAAGAAAAAGCCATATAGCTTCATTTTAGATGGGAGATGAATTTCATCGCTCAGTGTTAGACCATTGCTTCCATTATTGGAGACCTGACTTGAAAAAAAATTCCATGTCTGGTCTCTAGTTTACAATGTGACAATAAGTGAAACAATTCAGATTATAACAGTTAAAAGAGAAGTCCTCTTAGGGTCAATGGTGAGTTTTATCTCCAAGTTTTGAAGCGATTGATAGCGAGAATTTGTCGCGTACAGCATAATGCAGCTGGTCACTTTTGCACGATAATGCACCATCTCATCGTTCGAACATTGTGAGACAGTTTTTGAGCAAAAACCAAGTTTGTGTGTTGGATCACTCGCCGTATTCACCTGATTTAGCATCATGTGACTTCTTTCTCTTCCCCCGACTTCATTTGCCGATGAAAGGAAAGCAATACGGCACCGTTGAAAACGGCAGTAACTACGACCCTCAACAGTATCCCAAAAACAGATATAAAAAACTCATTTAATGAATGAATTGACTGTGACGAATGCTGTACGAAACCGAGGGAGAGTATATTGATTGAAATAAATGATTTGAATAATTATAATTGGCATGTTTTATTTTCTATCAGAAGTTCGTTTTCTTTTTGGACAGAGGGTATATACATGAGTGGCCTGAAAAGTTCTCAGCCTTATAATGAAAAAACGAATTTATAATTTAAAAATTATTTTTATTTTTCAACATAATCTCTTTTAAGACTCGTACATCTATTCCAGCAATGCTCCAGTGTTATTATACTGTCCCTGTAGTCGTTCTCATTAAGATCTGCAAAATACCCCTCTATAGCAATCACCTCTTGATTCAGAGAAAAATGCTGACCAGTGAGGAAGAGTTTTAGTTTTGGGAACAGAAGTCAGAGGGAGCCAAATCTGGGGAATAGGATGGATCTTCCAACAATTCATAGTGCGGATCCCTTAATTTTCCCATTGCCAAAAACACCTTTGTGGGCAGGTGCATTGTCCTGATTAAAGACTATTTTTTTTCTTCTGCAAACCTTGTCTTTCCTCACGAATTTTTTTCATCTAGTCTGGTTAAAAGATCGGAATAATATTTCCCAGTTATTGTTTTACCCTTTTCAAGATAATAAGGAAAATGCCTTTAACATCCCGAAACACCGATTGCATGACCTTTCCTGCTGATGGAACTGACTTTGTCTTCTTTGGCACTGAACAACCAGTTTCTGTCTACTGTTTTGACTGCTGTTTGGATTCTGGTGTGTTATGGTGAATCCAAGTGTCATCCATAGTAATAAATTGATGCACAAAATCAGTTTTATTCTTGTTGAAATGCTCCAAGCACTGTTCTGAGATTTTCATGCAAGTGCATTATGTACTGTGAGTAAGCATGGCACCGATGTTGTGCAAAACTTTTTCATATGCAATTCTTCATGCAAAATATATCCTACACATTCTTTTGTGGTGTTACACTTTTTGGACGTCCTTCATGTGGATCATCTTCAAGGCTGGTACGACTACGTTTAAACTCAGGAGCCCAGTTCTTAATTGTTGAAAATGAAGGAGAAGAGTGCCCGTAAACGTTTATGAATTTCAAATGAATTTCTTTTGGCGTTAAACTTTCTTTTACAAAGAATTCTATAACTGCACGATACTCAATTTTATCCGTTTCAAGGGATACAGACAACACTTTTGCTTCAGACAGCTGTATAAAACAAACTACTTGATAGAATGACTTGCTATTTCACATGGATGCTTATGATAGATGTACCAACTTTGAAAAAAAAAAAATCTTGCTGATAGTGTTACCACCTATGGTCAAGACCAAGAACTTTTCAGACCACCCTCGTACCTACTCAAAAAACACTGCAAGAATGCTTAAAATTTGCACGTTTTTCATCGAGGGAAGCAGGAAAAACTTATTTCCTTCCTATTCTACATCTTGAAAAAGATGAGACTCTTAATATACCTTAATATACTTTGAATTGTTAGCTAAAACTATCACACGATTTTGTATATTATTACTTATTTTATAATTATTCAACTTTACAGCTGAAGAAACATCTACTCCCAGAGAGCCAGCAGTAGATGTTCTGATTCAGCTATGATGTACTAAAAAGAGAAAAATGAAGCCACTTTGTATATAGTCAACTATTAACAAAATGAAATAATTTTGTAAAAATTGGAGTTGTTATTTTGTAATTTTTGTAATTATTTTTGTTATAACTCAAACTGCAAAATAAAAAATGAAGGAAATTTGGTTTTCTTAGTTGTGATCACAAATCTTAGCTGAAACTCTTGTGAAAAGAATTTATTCAGCTAAAGTATTCCACTAAGACTTAATAGTTTCTGAATAAATTCTTTTCATAAGAGTTTATTGAGCTTAGCATTAACAAATCCAGACTGACACTTTCTTATGCTGAAAATCTGTAACCAATGAGATTCCACTGTTCAATGTAATGACTGTTTACCTTATTCTGTTTGATTTTTTTTTGCTTGTACTAATACAGTTTAAAATTTTTTTATTTTTATGCAGAGGCTGTTTGGTAGATAATATTTTGTTGTGTTTAATATATATAGTACATATTTGTTTCACATGGAAAATGGAAATTGTTAAGTTGGTAGCAGTGTAAATGCAATAATACACGTGTAATGCCACGTTTTTCAGATGACAATTCTAATGCCAGTTTCTTGCTCATAAAATCATTTGGAATAGTGAAATTGACTGAATGAATGTTGAGTAGTTTGTTATGCGAAATATATGTGGCATGTAAATGAGGTGAAAAATAGTAGTGTTATGGAAAGTGGTAATGGAATTCATTTTGCACTTGGCAAATCATGGAATGCAAGATGGCCAATTTGAGTTTGACCTATTTTTGAATTGCAGTTTTATAATGCTAGTTTTGATTTAGGAGAGCTCCCCCCAAACCCTCTACAGATGAACAACTCAAATTTTGGGCTACTTTCATCTGCATATGTAGTCACCAGAATATTTAGATTGCTTATTTTATGGATAATTGAGTAATCGTGTTTTTAATTAAGTGCAAATATATGCTGAAAATTTTATCTTTTGTGTGACCTCATAGCAGTTTTTATTTTTACAGTATCTTAAAATTTGTGCTTCAGTTCTGTAATCTACTCCCAATGTCAGCCTAGTTGGTAGCCTCAGTAGGATTCAAATCCACAACTTATTTAGAGGTCTGAAATGGAATTAAAGAAAAAGTTCCATGTTTAGTCTCTAGAGCAAGGTTTTCTGATTATGCAATAAAAATATCAAAAAAAATAAAAATAAAAATGTTATCCCATCCAATGTGCTATAAGTTTGCAACATTTCGTGAGTGGGAGTTACATATAAACATATTTTATTTTGAGGTAAGACATTTCCTGTTCTGTCATATAACTGAAAAATATCTACACTATCTATCAAAATCCTTCACCTTCTGTTTCTATCATATTCTCTTTTCTACTAATCATCCGAACTTGGTAACTTACAAATCTCCAGTCTGTTCTCATAGGTCCATTATCATTATACTTTTGGTCACTCACTGCCAGATTCTCTCCACTATTTCCTTCTCCTTGAGAAATCAAGGTAACAGTAATCTGTGCTGTAATTTAGGTATGGTCTGGAATATTCCAGTGTTCACCATCCTTGGAGCTGTCTAGACTGTGTTGTTACCAGTCTAGGCAGCCAGGCACAGGAAAGTACCAAGGGTGAACCAAGAATATAATTTTTCAAGTATAACTTTGTAACCAAGAAAAAAAAACTTTCTACAACTATTTCTGATCCAGAGCAATTTAATATGAGCAATACACCTTTTTTACTACTTGCATATTGGAAAATGACTTCTGTCCACCTTGATTCAACCTTGGTATCTATCTTCCTTGGCCTGGCTCCAACTGATAAAATTTCAGAGGACAAAACTGATCTGGGCAGTAACTTCTCATAATGCATAGCAATATATTTGAAAGGAAGTGCTTTGAATTAGGGGATGAAGGCAAGTGATTGCAATTCCACTCCATCTATATACAAATAGCTTGGTCATGAAGATATTTCACATGCAAGTTTTGTTTGCTTTCACTGGTATTAAAGGATTAAACAAGAATGATTTCTTTTGTAACCAAGTGAATAAACTTTTTCTACAACTATCACTGATTCAGACTGATTTATATGGTATTACACCTTTTTTGCTATTTGTACATGAAAACTATATAGGACTTCTGTATTAATTCAACCTTGTTATTTTCCTGGGTCTAGCTTCCACTGATGAGACATCAATAGAGGTCAAAACCGGTCTGGCTATTGACCCTTCCCACAATGCAATAGCAATATGACATCCTTCATGCTGTTTTGTCTGCTTTCTTGCAATATCATCCCCAGGTCTTATCACAATAACTTGCAATCTCTTCAACCCAAAGTGACCTTATACTTTGCCATAATGAACTAGTCACTATTATTCTTTATTTAAACTGCCAATTTATTTAGATCATTCAGCAAAATCTTCCTACATCACTATTATAAACTATTTCCCTGCCTAATTCAGCATCATGGGCAAATAACCAAGAAGATGATCAGGCCGTATAAAAAAGTAAACTAGAAAAGTTACAGCTAGTGAGAAAAGCAAAATAAGATTATGAAATCTCACAATTTTATTGTTTTGTGTAGAAAGTTTTCCTGTTTAGTTATAAAGTAAATTACACTAGAGAAGAAATTTATATTGTTTTAACACCAATGCTTTGGTAAACAAAACAATAGACATAACTTCTCTTGTTAATCTCTTACTGTGTGGCAAATCAAGGAAAAATGACTATGGAATAATAACCTGAGTGAATGTGGGAGGTAGTGCACAATAACTATTTTTAAAACATTGACACGTTCATAAGAACTCAAGTAGACCCTTCAGCTATCTGGATGCTGAAGAGTCTACTTGAGTAGGAAACTAAAACATTTCATTAATAAATCTATTGCAAGAGCATTATTTTGACACAGGATTGGATCAGGTGCTCCATGCAAAAAAAAATACCAATGCTTGCTCAACTTGAACAAAAAAAGAAAGCAAGAATTCCATCATACAAAGGTAGAGCTTAGGACAGAAGTAATCAATTATAGACCAATCAGTATCTCTGAAATGGCTACTGTGCACAATGACAACTGCTTGAACAATATGTTCACATTTTATAAGTGATCACAGAGTTGGATAAGGGGAAATAAACCACAGTACTTCTGGATTTTGTTTAGGTATTTGTTACACAAACTCAAAAGGAATGGGTAGTGTGCAAGCAGGCTTGTGACATGGATAAGTGAATGACTAAGAGGTATCAAAAGAAAATGGATGGAAGGTGCTTAGCCTAAGAGATGAGTTACCAAAAGTACCATAGGGCCAGTGTTTAAACTACTATGTTAATGATACGGAAGTTATTCTAGATGGAAACAATTATTTGCTGATGATGTAGTTGGAAAGGTGATGAGGGACATTTCTTATACACAATCCTTGTAAGCTGATCTAAATGAATTGGTTTTAGGGGCAGTTGACACTGGATGCCAAGTGCAAGGTTATGTGTTTTGGGCTAGAACATAAGCAGAGATGATTGTAGACAAAGTTTACGGGTAACATTGCTAAGTTGGTTAATCATTATCTTGGTAACTGCAATGTAAAAAATAACTTATACGAATAAGACATTATTCTATTAAAATGTTCAGAGATATTGTGAGTGAATGCTTTTAAGGATATAATATAATATGATGGGTATTTAGGCATTGTGTGACAAAAGGTTTTCTCTTTGGAGGAGCCTATGTAATAATCCCACTCATTCATCCCTATTATCATTAACGTATAAGCTGAACAGTAGGAGCAACCCAACTACAGAATCCTGTAGTACATCTCTGGTCACATGCCTTCTTGATTTTACTCTGCCATCAATTGTTCTTTGATATTATCCATCAGCCTTGTTATCCATGCCATCTTCATGTCCATACCCCATTTACTTGAGATTGCCACAATCCTGTCCAATGCCTTTTCAAAGACTTGCAATAACACATGTAACGAATATACAAGTCTTTTTACTGCATGCACTTGAACTATATACTTTTCCTTCTGTCTCTCCTATCACACCTGGGGAAAGATTAAAAAATTTAGTCTTTCACCTTTGTTTTTGCTTCAAATAACTTCTGTATCTTCTCACATTCTATACTTGTCTCCTTTTAAATCAGTCATTTGTGGCAGGATCAACTCCTCCACATTCCCTCTTTACACCAAAAAACAAGATTGCCATGAGTTGATTGCCCACCCTTGATGTAATATAATGACTAAATGTAGTCTGCACTGTTCTATCACTTTACAGTGATCTTGCTCACACTTCATCCCATGAAAGACTGCACCAATTCTTTCATCTTGCATTATCTTTTGTCATTTTTCTTTTGACTCACATGCTCATTATTCAAATTTTGTTCATCCTCACTCACTCTTGCATTTCTTACTCTTTCTCTCCCCCCCCCTCCCCTAAAGAATTATGGTATTAGCATACACAGAAAAAGTGTGTAAAGTAAGAATCAGGTCACTGAATGTGGATACGATGAATGAGAATAGCAGGGAGATAGCAGACATGATGAGAAGGAAGCTGAAGATCTTGTGCCTGTAGGAGACAAGGTGGAAGGGCAATAAAGCAGAGGAGCTGGCTGAAGGATATAAACTTTTACAGCGGAGTGAATGAGAATGGAAGAAACGGAGTTGGAATCATCGACAAGGAGCTGAAGGGTGGAGTCTGTAAGGTGTGCCGGAAGAACGATTGGATTATGAGTGTTAAGCTAGTGGAGGAAGCGTAGCTGCAGTAGTGTGTGGCTATGCTCCACAAGTAGGCATTCTGGAGAGAACTTGACCAGGTAGTAATGGGAATCCCTGATGGTGAGACAGTGATCGTTGGAGCAGACCTGAATGGGTATGTAGGAAGATGAAGTGGTGAAGAAAGGGTGCATGGGGGGATTGGAATAGTGGTGAAAGAAATGAAGGTAAAAGAATCGAGCATGCTGTGGCCTTCGACCTGGTTATAGCTAACACGTGGTTTAAGAAGAGAGTTGGACACCTGATAACCTATAAGAGTGGGGATAGAATGAGTCAGATTGACTATATTATGTGCTGTAGGAAACATCTGAAGGAGGTGAAAAACAGTAAAGCGATTAACGGAGAAAGTGTAGTGGCACAGCACAGGTTGGTTGTGGTAGACTGTGATATAAAAGGGGAAAAGAAGAATAGATGGAAGTGGCAGAAAGATAGGAAAATAAAGTCGTGGAAATTGGAAGAGAAGGCCCAAGTAATAAGTTTAAAGAAAAGGTACTGAAAGAGATTAAGTTACCAGAGGATGTGGAAGAATGGTGGGACGTAAATAGTCGGATTATTAGAAAAATTGGAGAAGAGGTGCTCAGTATAACATCAGGAAAGGGGCTGCCTGAGGATAAGAAGGCATGGTGGTGGAATGAGGAGGTGCAGTTGGAGATCAAGGAAAAGATAGAGGCAAAGAAAAATGGGACATGACGAACTAGAGCCGACGAGGAAGCATATAGATTAGCGAAGAAAAATGCAAAGAGCTGCGGCAAGGGCGAAGGCAGTTAGAGGTTTATGAAGTACTGGAGAGAAACGGTGGTGAAGTTCAGTTGTTGAGAATAGCGAAAGACATAACATCAGTCAAGCAGATAAAGGATGCCTCAGGAGTAGTACTACAAGAGGAGGACAAAATCAGAGGAAGATGGAAAGAATATTTCCATAATCTGCTAAATGAGGAGAATCCAAGAGAGGTGAGGATGGAGAGGCAAATGAGGGATCGGTGCAGGACATCATCAGAGAGGAAGTGCTTTGGGTACTGAGAAAAACGAAGAATGGATAGGCTGTGGGGATGGACCAGATACCTGGAGAAGTCTGGACAGTGAGGGCGTAGGCATGTTATGGGATCTGATGAGGAAAATAGCCCAACAGTAAAAGATACCAGAGGAATGGAGGAAAAGCATTCTCGTCCCAATTTACAAAGGAAAAGGAGATGTTCAGGGTTGTGGCAACTGTAGAGGGATCAAGCTGATGTCACACACATTGAAGATATGGGAAAGAGTAATTGAAGGAAGGATACGGTGGGAAACGAAAATTGGCAAGGAGCAGTTTGGATTTATGCCAGGAAGAGGGACATCGGATGCGATATTTGCGCCAAGGCGACTTAGGGAGGAATATAGGGAGATGCAGGTGGAGCTGCATATGGTGTTTATAGACCAGGAAAAGGCGTACGACAAAATGGCCAGGCAGGAGGTATGGTGTATGAGGAAGAAGTGGGTGTCGAAGTACGTGAGGTTGGTGAAGGAGATGTATGAGGGAGCGAAAACTCAGGTCTAGTGTTGGCATGATAGAGGGGTTCCCCATTGTCAGGGCTCCACCAGGGATCAGCTCTGAGCTCCACTAGTACATCCATGACCTGGTCATGGATGTACTAGTGGAAGACGTCAAGGAGGAAGCGCCATGGAGCATGATGTTTGCCGACGACATTGTTCTCTGCGAATCATCCCTAGAGAAGCTTGAAAAGACCCTTGGAAGAGTGGAGAAAGGTATTGGAGGAGAGAGACGTGAGAATTAACCGGGTGAAGACCGAATATATGTCAATGGGGAGCGAGACGAGGATATGGTCATAGGACTCCAGGGTGAAAGGCTAACTTTAGGGAAGAAATTAAAGTACCTCGGGTCGGTCGTCGAGAGGAATGGAGACCTGGATGAGGAAATACACCGAATAACATGCGGCTGGATGAACTGGAAGAAGATGAGCGGGGTCCTGTGCGACAAGAAAGTGAGTTGTAAGATGAAAGGAAAGCTGTATAAGATGATGGTGAGGCCAGCGATGTTTCATGGCGCGGAGACGTGGCCTATAACAAAGGCACAGGAGAGGAAGATGGAGGTGGCGGAGATGCGGATGTTGAGATGGATGAGTGGTGTGATAAAGGAGAGGATAAGGAATGACTACATCAGAGGGACGGTCAAGGTGGAACCGATCGGTAAGAAGGTACAAGAAAGCAGGCTGAGGTGGTTTGGTCATGTAGAGAGAAGAGGAGTATGTTGAACGAGTGGAGTGCATGGAGGTGGAGGGAAGGAGGAAAAGAGGCGGGCCCAAGCTCAGGTGGAGGGATAAAGTGGCAGAGGATCTTAGGGAGAAAGGATGGAGTCGGGAAGACGCCCTGGACCGGACAACCTGGAGGAAGAAGATTAAAGATGGGAACGCCGACCCTGTTTAACACGGAATAAAGGCATAGCGAAAGAAGACTCTTACTAACATATGTTGTACACATAAAATCTTACAATCTTTAAAGTCCTTGAACAGCGACATCTTGGCACATTCAAATGAGGATATCCTCATTTGAACGTGCTCTAATTCAAATCAGATGGTTATAATGCCCAAATTATTAATTTTTTTTTTTTTGAAGAGCCGAATAATGAAATTTATAATGCAATGATATAAAAAAAATAGTTAAGTTTAATCTCTGCCTTTGATCCCCCCCTTATTCTTTTCCCTTATTTATGCAGTCAGATACAAAACATGGTTGCATACTAAATCCATACTGTAGGTGACAAAGACTATAATAATGTGATTACTCAGATTTATTATATAAATGAACTAAACATGTTTATAGGGGGTTTCAGGAAGATAATGCTACAGAGAGAGAGAAAGAAAGAAAGATGGAAGGGGGGGGTAAATAAAAACAACTTTTGATAGCAGTCATTGACTGCTTGGTGGAGAAACAAAGAAAGGGGGTATGTTTTTATAGAAGTGTAAAAAAAAAAAAAGTCGCTTTACAACAGCCTACCCCCATAATTTCAAAACAACGTGCTGTTTGGGGGTGTTAATTTTTTTTTTTTTTTTGTGTGTGTACTCGTAACATTTATTTTCCCGACAAAGCTGTTATTTCCACAGAAATAACAGCGTTCTACATCTATGAGTAAATCCCATTGTAGTTTTATTATATCTTTGAATTATATAAATTATGCTGTCGCTGTAATATTGCATTAGAAGCTAATGTAAACAAATATAGAAAGGTTGTAAAGCTACTTAATTTAAGCGTGGATTTCATGGAATGTAATAACTTGCAAGATACTGATATATGTAATCATAACAGATAGGGTTATGTTCTCAAAAAACGAGATAAGATTAGGTTAATTTTAATTTCTAGATTACATTGATTCCTGTTGAACGTATCAAATTTGACAAAATATGTTCTAGTAATTTGTCCTTGCTTAATATCTGCTCGGTCAGAACAAATTTCTGGAGTTCCGAATAATAAAATGGAATATGAATAAAATACGAAATAAAATTTAAAATTAAATGCTCTAGATATTGCATTCGATAAACTTTCATCAAGAAAACTGTAACGTCATTATACCAAAAGATTTATAGCTGGTAATTACAGTTCCTGCACGCCATTAACAGACTCTACGACGCCCGAAATTCGCAAGAGATGTTTGCTTCCAGTAAAAGATCATGAAGTACATCATGCATAAATATTTCCGCTCTGTGAGAATGCGAGGAAAAGTGTGAACTGCAGTTTTAATATTCGTAGCACTTTTTTTCCTGCTCTAAATGGAGTGAATGTTTTGTCAGTAAGTGCACATGAAACAAAAACAGATTAATTAATATATCTCTTGTGATAACCGAACTAAATTTCGACTGCAGTGTATTGATGTAAATTTGAAGATTTTTAAGTTTCACCGAGTTTCCTTTTCTTTTTCCTTCTAATAACATGAAAGATGCGCTTCCAATTTATTACATTAGTATGAAATTATGCTCGACGTTCTAAACATAGGAATCTAACCAGTGGTACGTTCAAGATGGATATATCGTGGTTTTTAAAGTCAAATTTTGTGTTCTTATAAATGAAATAACTAAAGAGTATTATACTTCAAAACAAGTGACGAAAAAACCATTACTAGTCTAAACTACTCCAGGATCATGTGAAACACAGAGTTAATTTGACGTTTATTAGTATTAATTATTTTACAAGACAAATGAAAAATCAGACATGCCACAACTGGCTCAAATCAAGAACCCCATCCTCATTCAATGCCTATACTGAAGCCCGATGCAACAAAATTATCAATGATTCTAAAACAGAATTTGAACGGACAAGAAGCTTGCAGGCTGTCCAAATGGTAACCATGCCTTTTGGTCTCTTGCCAAGGCAACTGGTCGTAACTTTTTCCCTACACTATTCCCACCTCTATCATACCCATATGATTCAATTGCAACATCACCACCCACAGAAAAAGCTAACCTCCTGGCTTCACACTTTGCCTCCAATGACAAATGCCCTCCAGTGATACCAACTGCCCAACATACAATGCTCCCAGTATCCTTTTGCCAAAAAGATATCATAAACCTGTTGTCTAAATTAGACACAAAAATAAGTCTCCTGGCCCTGACGGTATTCCTCCAATTGTCATGACGGTCTGTACACCAAAACCGACTCTTATCCTATGCCGTCCGTACACTCTTACTCCACTGGTATATATATCTCAAAGCATGGAAACTGGTCTATGTTTGTGTATGTATGTATGTATATATATCTCAAAGCATGGAAACTGGTCTATGTTTGTGTATGTATGTATGTATATATATCTCAAAGCATGGAAACTGGTCTATGTTTGTGTATGTATGTATATATATATACATACATACATATACACACACACACAAACAAACAGTGTGTGTATATATATATATATATATTCAACCCATTCCTAAAAAGGGTGACAAATCACTGCCATTTAACTACTGCCCTATTCCCTTAACTCCAACTTTACTTTGAAGGTATCTGGCTATTAAGCGACCACCAGTACGTATTCCGTCGATGCCGATCAACAGGAGATCTACTCTCATACATCACCCATCGCTGGACAAATGCCAGGGAGAAAGTCGGCGAATCCCAAGTAGTTGCACTTCATATCTCTAAAGCCTTTGACTAGGTCTATTACAAAGGCTTACTAAGGAAACTTCCATCATTTGGACTGTCTCAGGACTTCTGCAGCTGGATTGTCAACTTCCTGTCTGGACGAACACTATGTGTGATGGTGGACGGCTCCCTATCCTCTCACCATCCAACTAATGCTGGGGTCCCACAAGGTTCAGTTCTCTCACCGACCCTCTTCCTTCTATATATCTGTATATATATCGACCTACTTCAGTTGACCTCTAACCCAATACACAGCTTTGCAGATGATAGCACATTACACTCCTTTTCAATTGACAAATCCTACTCTACACAACTCACTTCAACCCACAGCACATCAACCACCACTGCCCTTAATTCTGACCTCCAAGCCATCCTCCAATGGGGCTCAGATAACCTCGTCAACTTCAATGCTAGTAAAACCCAGTTCTGTCTTATTTCTCACAAAAAAACACTTTCACCCAGCATTTTTTGATAACACTCAAATTCCCAGACAAGATGCGATTTCTCTTCTTGGAATTACCCTGACATCAAGCCTCTCCTGGCATAAACACATCACAACCATTGTATCCCCAGCTTCCAAAAAATAGGTGTTCTCTTTCGTTCAAGACGCTACTTCACCTCTAAACAGCTGTTAACATTATACAAATCACAAATCCGCCCAGCTATTGAATACTGCTCTCATATTTGGAGTGGGGCCCCTAAAAGCTCCTTCAAAATGCTTGACTCAATAAGGAGAGCAATTAGATTGATATTAGAATGCTCGACCAATCTCTCACCAACTCACTCTCACATAGACGCTTGGTCTCTGGGACCTGCATGTATATTCTATAAATATTCCCATGGGAAATGTTCATCTGACAGAGCATCAATAATTCCCCCACTCTGTACTAAGCCCATTGGAACACGTACAGCTGCCGCCCAACATCCTCTCACAGAACAAGTTTCTTTTCCTCCTCCTTCATCCCTGCTACTGCTTTACTGTGGAACAATCTTTCCCAAGGAATACAACATACAGGCTTTTAGATCAAATGTAAACAAGTTTCTCCTTTCCCAACCCACTACCCATGTACGGTACTAACGCACTATAGGTTGACCAGCCAACCTCTCGTATATGGGCCCAACATTTAAAAAAAAAAATAATAATAAAAGACGCTTTCTGAAATCAAGACAAATTTTTAACACGTAATTTTGAAAAGAAAAAGTACTTGGGGCTCGTGCCATGAGTAACAATAACCGTTTTTGCTTTGAATGTCTATTTTCTGATCTAAAATGCAACTATTCTTGCAAAATGCAACTATTCTTGCAAACCGACAGCAAGTTTATAATTGTCTTATTTTAGTGATATGGAAAATAAATGCTTTTTATATGGAATGGTGGGAGGACATACGAGCGTAAATTAATATAAATCAAAGTAATATTCATTTCATTAAAATTACAATCCTCCTTTTGGCTGTGATTTAGTTACATGACATATACCAAGTAATATTTAGAAAACAGGATTACTGTACTATTTTTTCATAGAACTTGCTTTGTGTTTTGAAATTAATTTTGCATTAAAACATGGAAATAGTATTCTGTAATAATTCTTGTTCGTTTAGTACTAAATGAAAATATTTTGATTTTTTTTTTTTTTTTTTTTTTTTTTTGCGGTTCAGATTTATTTTCCCCTTCCCAGTCAGCTATTCTGCGTATATGCATCTTGCGCAGGATTTAAGGGAGCGTAACCGAGTGTTATGAAGAAATCAAAATTCAGTAGAAAACCTCTCCTTCCCCTAAATACTGATGCACTGGTCTTTCGGCATAGAGATGCCCAGAGCACTGAGGTTATCGACAAAGCTACGTAGGCCTCTCTGTCATACACACACACACACGCTTACTCATTGAAGGTGAAAAAATTTCTTCAAGTAAACTACCTTTCTCAAATACAGCGCTCTCTAATTACACCATAGCAACAAAACTACTTTGTCTTGAGGATCAGTGTCTACATCAATGTAAATTTGGTAAAAGTTAGACGGTGTACTTTTTTTCTTTCTCCAACTGTAACACTGCAAGTATTTTCGAACCGACAGCTTCTCAGTATCTTCACTTGAGACTATTTGATTTGATTTTCCCCCCATCTTTCTATGCCATTCATATAGCACATTTGTTCTATAGGGATATGTGTTCATTTCGGTTCAGATTTATTTTTCCCTTCTCAGTCAGCTGTTCTGTGTACATGCATCTTGCGCAGGATTTATATAGATATATATCAGTTTTTATTCAGTAATCTAGATTACTTGAACAGTTTTTCTAACAGGGCTGACGGTAACTCGAACTGACAGCTTCTCAGTATCTTCACTTGACCAATTGATTCTTTTTTTCCCATCTTTCCATGCCGTTCACACAGCACATTTGTTCTATAGGAATGTGTGTGCAATTTGACTGGTAGGTTAGTTTGAAAATGCTAAGGTTTTATTAATTTTTAATTAAAATTTATTTTTAAAATCAATTTTTAATTCGATTACTTAAATTTTAATAAATTAAAATTTATTTTTTAAAATTTATTTTTAATTCGATTACTTAAATTTTAATAAATTAAAATTAATAATTTAAACTAATTTTTAATTAAGGTTTTATTAATTTCTAATTATCAAAAATACTGACTAAAGAATCCACTATTAACATTTCCACTTCAAAATTGGGAGGAAGCCATGTTAATAAAATTCACCCAGTTAAAAAAAAAAAAAAAAAAAATTGTAAAACATTACATCGCGCCAGTCTTATTCAACTACCGGAAAATCATTTAAATTTTTGATAATCATCATCTATTTACTTAAAAGACTAAAGGCTCCATTTTCAAGTACACCCTTTTCTGTAGAGAGAAACCTAGTACCTCACCACTTTGACCACAGTACTTCCACTCCGTTGACCTCTCTAGCGTTGTTAAATTGTTCTCGATCCGTGAAGTCACTCCACGTATTTGACTAAAGGCTGCATCTTTCACCGTCATAAATGTTGGTGAAATATGATTGCTAAAGACAGTAGTCATCATATACAAAACGAAGTTAATAGATATTAAACGTGCGAAAAAGTCTTGATTGGTTATCCTTAAAGTCCTAGCTAAAATGAATCGGCCATATTTACTGAATTATGGAGATGTGATTAAAACGGGGGAGGGGGATAATAATGGTGTTCTTTTGCAAGCGGTGAAGAAACTACAGCTTTCATTCTCCCCCTCCCCCAAACAAACCTTCAGACTACCTCTTATGAATATACTTTGCAAGCAAATCTCTTTCCCTCTCCTCGTTATCTTTGGCATGGTGGCCACCCACTGCGATCATTGAACAGTGTAATTTCCATAGTTTGTAACTTCGCAGAAAATATTTACATTTAGACTGATTGCGATTGAGAAATGAATACTGTATATTTATTTAAAAAAGATTGAAAAAAATAAGTTTAAAACATTTGTCAACTTGCAATGCAATAAATACCGAATTTATATTGGATGATTAATGTGTCTTAAGCAGGAGGAAAATTCGCGTAGTTTCGGCAAGTTGGAATGAAATGATTTTAATAACAAGGATATAAAGTTCCCTAACATTTTCATTTCCTAAAAGGGCAAATCAACATTCTAGTTCTAACTTTGCATTTACTCCTGTATGTTCTGTGATCGATTTAAAATTTAAAAAAGATTTGTCGCAGCTGTTCCTGCGACAAAAATCCACTAACTCTAAAATCAACTATTGAAAAAAATAATAATAAAATTAATTTTTAATTAAAATGACTAGTAGATGACTAGAATCGATCATATAGTGGTTTTTCTTCTGCAGACTGAATTTTGATTTTTGAATCCAGTCAGACCACAGGATTCAAAAATAACATCACAGAAATTTCTATGGTGCCTGCTTAGACCTTAAGGATCTAAGGCATATATTGGAAGATTAATCCTGTTTGTTATTTAAGGGAAATAGAAAGTCTCTCTAAATTACTTTCTTATCTAACCAGAATTAGGCTCAACACCCAGCGTGACACCTGAATTGTAAGCAGTGAAGTAACAGATACAAAATTTAAGAAGTAGGGGCACGACCAATATATGCTTCCTATTCCTGGTAGTAACTATTTGAGCAGCCCATATGTACTGGTATCTCTATTCTAAAAATATGAATTTCTTGACTTGCAAAGAGAGGGTCCTAGCGCATGAGTCATTCAATATGTTGAAAAGTGTGAGAAATCAACTCTTTCCCTTAGTTATTACCAGAAATTTAAAATTTTGCATACTTTACAAAATATACGAATTTATAATAATAATGTGTAACATGAGATTCTTGCATGCATTCCGTATTACAAGTATATTATTATTATGTGACACCTCCAGGTGCGTCCAAAGACTCATCGAGGGAGAGTGTGCTAACGCCATCGAACGATTGAACTCTTCCAACTACTAAGCGCGCTCAAACTTGCTTAAGTTTTTGCGAGCGATTAATAACAGAGGCTCTACCAATCGACCGACCTTCGCTGGCTAAACATATACTTGCTAAGATTAAGTAATACGGAATGCAATCGTAAAAATTACAGAAATTCATCTAACGTTCTCGATGCTGTAAGATATCATTTAGGGATGACCTTTTCATAAGATAGGCAGCAAAAAAGTAGAATAAACTTTTATGAAGTGCGGACACAAGAAATATATGCTGAAATAGAATCGTTTCAATTAGTGCTTCGAAATCAGATTAAGCTATTCTAAATAGAAACAATTGTCTTCTTGTGCGAGGAACCGTTGTACAAAAACTAAACTAAATGAGTCATGAGCAGATATAAAATATTCTGAAGACAAAATGTAATAATATAATATGAAATTATCAGCTGAAGTTTTCTGGAGATAAATAAGACAGTTTAATTTAATTTATGTCACATTAGTAAGTAAATTCTCTGCTAATCATCCTAAATTTAAGAAATGAGCGCTGTTGGTACTTATTTCTGTAGCCCAATTAGCAATTCAATATTTTTTTAATTGCGATTTCCTCACGCTATAGCGTCGTGGCGCCCACGAGCTGGATATGTTTTCTCTGAAATCCTCGTGCTAGAGAAATCAAATTACTACTTGGTACGCAATTTTCAGCAAGAATAAATTTTTTTTTTCTTTTTTAGCTGTTCCTTAACCCAACTCTAATGAGAAATTCTTCTCTCATGTTGGGTAAATGTTCTAAAAATAGTTGTGAAGCCTTGGTTCATAAGAAAGGGCTAACAGAAATCTTAAGGACAAATCATCTTCAATGAGAAAGCTGAAAGATTCGAATATAATACGTTAAGTAATGTTTGCATGGATTGATTTGATTCATCTGTAGTCAGTATAAAATGGATTTATAATTGGCACCTTTACTGCGATGACAGCATTAATTATATAAGAAGTATACAGCGCATGTCTAAATTCGTTAGGAGAAAAACGCGTTTAGGAAATAATAATATACATATATTAAAAAATAAAACAGGTTTGTCCAAAATAATAGCTGCATTTAAACATCCCGTACAGAATATTTCTTAATAAGTAAAGCCTTGAATGCTAATGTTATTGGATGACGAGGAATAATAAAATTTGACATGGAAACAAGTCGCATCTGTATTGATGGAAATTGAGACACAATTATACAAAGACATGGCTTCGATATATATTAGTTGCGGACGCAGGTTTTCCTCAAGTGGTGGATTCAAATATTCTGTTACTTTTCTTTTTTATAGGCGTGCCTAACTTTAACTTTTTAGTACTATTTTCTACCAACAGACTAACTAGTAACAAAAATTCACCATCATGATGAATTCTGACAAAAGAGTATTAATCCATTTTCGCGTATTAATCGTTGAGAGGAGAGATATGTTAATCTGACCATTTTTCTTTAAAGTCGAGTTTTTCTATTTAGCATTTACGCGTCCCTTTCAGGGTAGTTTCATTTACTCTTTAAAGGATGAACTATTAATAGTCACACGATATACATATACACATATACATATATATATATATATACACGCCAAAAGGCGCGAGGTTCATAAATGGCGCAGCCATTCTATAAGTTTACTAACATTTATCTTTATCTGAAGAAATGCATTCTTACATGTGACTAAATATGTTCAGTTCCCTGCGGGCTACAAGCTCGTTTCGTTGACAGAATTTTTCGTACCGCTAGAGAAAGAGGAAGGAAGTCGTTAGTCTGATTCCCTACTTTCCTACAGTCGATGGAAAAGTCTCAGGAGAGAGTGAGACTGAGGTCTCTATTTTCAGTAAAAACGTAAGGTGTCCAGAGATAAATGTTAGGATCCGATTAAACCTACGTGAAAGGATGGAATATAACGATTTCTTTTATTCGTGATAATAGAGGCCATACAGCACAACAATTACCACTTAAAGATGGTGATAATGCATTACTGCCTACTGATCGCCGAGATTCGCTATTATTATTATTTGTGGTAGAAACCACAAATAATAATAATTCTTATCGCCTTATGTTGACAGTGCTATCTTCTTAGCCACGAAATGTGGTGAGCATCAGGTATACAATCGAAGACGAATTGTTTAGAAGACGGCAGGAAATCTTCGATTGTGTACACATCAGACGGCCGAGTCTACTATGTGTTACTTACTGCGATATTCTGTTCGAGAGCTAAGAATGAATGGGAGAAATGAACTGTATATGAGATCAGGTGAGATGAGCTGCTTGCTACTGTTAATAATAGCAAAGATGGGGTTCGAATGATCTGTTAACACAAACCAACAATGTCCCGCTTCTAGTTTAAACGTTTTATTTCAAAGGATGCTAGTAATGGCTAAGTATTAATGAATGATTTCGAAATGTTTTCTAGGTTTCTCTTTCTAAAATACTGTTTGTGAATAGTAAGCACCCAAAACTAATGAACATTCGGAGATATCAGCATTAAACGAGGACTTTTCCAAGGTGATTCCTTGTCACCATTGCTCTTCAACATTCTTTGATACTTTTATCTATGATTCTGAACAAAACAAAACTTGGATATGAAATTCCTATATGTAATATTAAAATTTCACACTTATTGTATATGGATGATTTGAAGTTATATGGAAAATTGCCCAGCAAATAGACTCTTTACTGAACACAGTTCACATTTTCAGTCAGGACATCAAATTGGAATTTGGTTTAGATAAATGTGCAATTTTATCTATTAAACGAGGAAAAATTAATGACACTAGCAATTTTAATTTTGATGAAGAGAAATATATAAAAGCAATTTCAGCTGACAAATAATATAAATACCTAGGAATATTAAAAGCCAGTGACATTCTCCACTCGAAAATTAAACAACAGGCAGCAGCAGAATACACCAAAAGAGTTAGAAATATTCGGAAAACAAAACTAAATATCAGGATTAAACACAATTAGAGCAATGAATTCTTGGGCTATACCAGTGATCCGATGCACAGCTGGCATAATAGATTGGAAAAATTGGACTGCAAAACTACAAAACTAATGACTATGCATCATGCATTACATCCACGAAGTGATGTTGACCGGTTGTACCTACCAAGGAGAATAGGTGGACGGGGTCTGCTGCAAGTGAGACAGACTGTGGAAGAAGAAGAAATTAGCCTAAAAAAGTTACATCGACAATAGCTCTGAGCAAATGCTTAAAGCAGTTACACAAGAGGGTCTTCTGAAACCAACAGGAAACAAATGCGATTACAAAAATGAGCAGCAAAATAACCGATATGTGCGCTGAGAAATAAACCTTTACATGGCCAATTTCTTAGAGATACTGAGGACAAAATTGACGTGAACAAGACATTGCAATGGCTACAATATGGATATATTAAAAAAGAAACAGAAGGATTTATTCTAGCAGCTCAAGAACAGGCATTACAAACTAATGCAATGAAAACAAAAATTTTGAACATCACCAATAATAACAGCAAATGCACATTATGCGATCAGAAAGATAACACTGTAGAATCAGTGCCTGCAGCAAGATAGCTCAACCTGACTATAAATACCACCATGCCCAAGTTGGCAAAATAATTCATTGGCATGCATGCACAAAAAAAAATAATAATATATATATATATATATATATATATATATTTTATTTTTTTTTTTTTTTCAAAGCTAACTGATTTTATAATAGTCGTTTTATAATGATACGATGTTTCTTATAGTGTTTACTTGCTTTCTATGTTCCCACGCCTGAAGAAGTCGGACAATCCGATGAAACATGTTATGTTTTGAATAAATTTAATTGTTATTCTAGTCTCGGTTATAGTCAGTATATATAAATATGAACATATCCCAGTACCGAGTTAATACTACAAATTTCTCTATATATATATATATATAAGTTTTTTTTTTTTTACCTTGGGAATAATGTATATTAGGGTTACCAAGTAATTTTATAAACTTGGTTATTTTACTCCTAATCCCAAGTAAGCAAACAGTTAAGTTTGCGCCTGAACGTAGTTCAATTCTAAAAGTGGTGCAACACCAGGGCAGCTCATTGTAAAGGAGGATAAAGTTCTGATCACTATTCTTAGTATTTTCCATAATGTAAAGCACATTATGGGATCCTTTTTTAAGGAGACCTCAAAATAGGTTGAAACCGGTCTGGATAGTGACCCCACCCATAATGTATTGCAGTATACATCTCTTAGTGGGATGTGTTTTACATTATGGAAAATAATGTAAAGGCCGTAAGCGTACACTGTAATACATACACATTGAGGAGCCTGTGTAGCTCAGTAGAAGTGGCGTTTGCACTCTATGGTGCTTGACTGCACGAAGAAAAGATTTGGTGGTTCAAATCTAGTCGCAGATTAGAGGAAATTCTTCTAAGCCTTTTTGGTAGTATTAGTTGAGAGCTCCTGATAAGATAAGTGTTATTTTAAGTTATCATTGACAATTTTCCTTGAATATTATGTAGGTTTGTTTGCTTTTCGTATCTTAGTGTGTCTGTTTGTGTATTTTGGTGGTGTTTCAATTATTAATCGATAAGATACGATAGCACATGGCTTCGGTAAGAAGAAAAATGGCGGCTAGTAATAATGGTTCGCCATCTTTGTTCAATAATGGTAACATAAAGGAGATTATTCAGAGTACTATCTGCAAAATGTATGTGTTGCAGAGAGCGGTTGGAGTATGGTTAGATGATGATAGTGGAGTGAATATGTGTGCAGAAAATGTAAGGAAAATGAGGAATTAAAGTGTGTTTCAGTTCGTGAGTGTGATATTTTTGTCAAATTTCAGAATGTAGAAAATAGCGATATGATAAGAAATATTGCAAGGTTGTACCAGAGAGCTGTGAGGGCGTGAATGTAGAAAGTGTGAAAAAAGGTATTAATACAGAGCAAATCAATGGTTTAACAGATAATAAAAAAGATGAGATAGATGCAATGAGTGAGATCTTGCTGTTGAGCGGAGCGATACATAGAGCAAAGCGGCAGCTGGAGCGTATGCACAAATGTCTACCGAGTGTACCAGCCAATAAAAAAATGTATGACAGGAAAAATAAGAGTATGATTGTGAACGTAAACAAAATGAAGGAGCGAGTGCTGTATGGAGATTCGTTAGTACGAGGTGTGATAGTAGAGAATTTGACAAAATCGTACCAACCTGGTGCGACCATTAAGGACGTAAGTGAGTCTATTAGGGAGCAAAAGCAAAGAGTGAAAGAAATGATAGTTGTGACAAGTACGAATGATTTGAAAGGAGATAAAATGGAAATGATAGAGGACCTGAATGAATTGTTTGAGGTAGCAAAAGAAAAGAGTGAGAGAGTTAGGATGATTAGTCTTTTCTGCGGTATGACAGTGAAGAGTTTAGAAGGAGGGCCATAATTGCAAATGACTTTAATTCCACACCACTCATCATGCATAATGTGGGTTATGCATGACGAGTGGTGTGGAATTTGTGGATGTGTGGAGTGAGTTCGATGGGCGAAAGGATCTACATAAGATGGATGGTTTGCATTTGAATGGATTTGGTGTAAGGAGACTTGAAAAAGTGTTGTTGAATGAAATGGATGTGCAGAATCAGGGAAACTAGATTTATTAAAGGGTGGGGGAAGTATATATGCAGACCTTAGGGAGGCAGCTGAGTGTATGAATGAGTATAATATGCCTGAGCGAATAAGGACAATAAATCAGAATGGGATAGTTAGTATAAGGCATCAAGGTAGGAATGGGGTCAACAGAGGTCTGCAATTCATGTATACTAATGCCAGGAGTATTAGGAACAAGAAGGAAGAATGTTTGGCATTGGTTGGCTCTTCCTGGCCACAGGTAATTGGCATTAGTGAAACATGGCTGACTGAAGATGATATAGCTAGTGGGATTGAATGTGAGGGGTATAGTGTGTTCAGGAATGACAGGGAGATTAAAATGCGGGGGGGGAGTATTATTGATGATAGCTGATGAGCTACAGCCAACAAGAATAGAAGTTGAATTGCAGGATAGAGAAAAAGAGCACATTTGAGGCCATTTGGTGTGAGATTGAGGCTAGCAGAACAAAATATACAATTGGGCTGCTATAGACCAGGTGATGGAAAAGATGGCAGATAGTATGCATAACAAATAGAAGAAATGAGTGGAAGGAGGGTTATTATTATGGGAGATTTCAACTATGGTAGCATTGATTGGAGGGAGGAGAGGACACATGGGAGGAAGGAATTGGATTTTATGCGGTTATTAAGGAATAATTATCTGCGACAGCATGTAATGGAATATACTAGGGATCAGAGAGTGCTTGACCTAGTAATTGCATCTGAGGATCTGACTGTAACGAATATGCCCATATTGCCACCAATTGGTGAGAGTGATCATAGGGTCTTAATTTGGGAGGTGGCGAAAGGTGTGGAATTTACAATTAAGACAGGGTACATGTGGAATTATCGGGCTGGTAAGTATGACAAGCCTAGGAGGTTTATTGGTTCAGTGCCATGGCATGTAACACTGCAAGGGCTGGATGTTGATAATACATGGGAGGCGGTTAAGAAGTGTTTGCAGGAGGCAATGGCTGACTGTGTACCTAGAGTCCAAATAATAAATCAAGTAGGGATTAAATGGATGAATAACACCATTAAGCTTGAGCTGCAAAAAAAAGAAACAACTGTGGAGGGAATTTAAGGAGAAAGGTGACCTGCAGGCACATGAACAGTATATAAAGCCCAGGCCAGAAGGGTAACAAGTGTGGTAAGAAAAGCAAAAGCGGATTATGAAAGGACATCAGCCATGCGGGCTAAAGAGAATCCCAAACAGTTTTTTCGATATGTTGCAAGTAGAAGAAAAAATGTATATGGCAGAATGATTTTAAAGAATGCCGATGGTAGGGAGGTAACCGAATCAGTTGATATAGTAGAATTACTGAGTGAGCACTTTGCAAGAGTATATCATCCTGGTGGTGACATTGCAGAAATGGAAGAACCAACAGCTTATACGGGAATTGTGGTGAATGAAGTGGAGGTGAATAGTCTATTACAAAACCTCAATGTCAATTCATCTGCGGGATTGGATGGTATACCAGCTCGTGTCGTACGACAAGCGGCTAAAGAATTGTCAGTGCCTTTGACCATTTTGTTTAATTTGAGTCTCGGTTCTGGGTTAGTCCCAAGGGGGTGGAAAGAGAGGGATAATAGTTCCACTGCATAAAGGAGGTTCCAAGACTGCTGTTGAAAATTACTGGCCAATGAGCATATCAGGAATTGTTTGTCAAGGTCTTGGAGAAAATAGTCAAGAAAAAAATACAGGATTGGATAGATGAAAATGGGATACTATATGGGGGACAACATGGTTTTGTGAAGGGTAGATCATGCCTCAGTAACTTGCTCACATTTTATAACATAGTGACTGCTGAACTGGATAAGGGTAATGGGTTTACAATGATAATACTGGACCTTGCCAAGGCCTTTGACAGGATACCACATGGAATTCTAATCAGTAAACTGCAGCATATGGGGATGGATATAGGGTTGGTGAGTGGATAGGAGGGTGGTTGATGGAGAGATATCAGAGAGTGGTTTATTCAGTAGTAGAGTCCAAAAGACGGCCTGTGACTAGCGGTGTGCCGGAGGGTTCTGTTCTTGGACCACTACTTTTCAATTTGTTCATTAACGATATAGGAAAGGATCTGAGAGGAAGTGTTCACTTGTTTGCTGATGATGCAAAGTTGGGCAGAGCAATAGTGAGTGCACAGAATGTCAAAATTTTGCAAGATGATTTGGATAGTTTGGAGGACTGGGCTAAGGAAAATGGATGCCAATTTAATGTGGCAAAGTGTAAAGTTATGCATTTTGGGGTGAAACGATTACCAGCGGTATATCACATTGGTGGAACCGTACTTCAGGAGATTGATGAGGCTAGGGATTTGGGAGTGTTGGTGAATAGGGAGTGGAAGTTTAGGGAGCACATTGCAAAAGTGGCTAAATCAGCTCATCAAATCACTTGGTTGCTATAAAATACTTTAACAAGCAGAGACAAACAGGTTATTGTTCCTCTGTATGGAGTCTTGATAAGACCCCATGTAGACTACTGTGTCTAGATATGGGCGCCAGGGTTTCTTCTCGATGGGGAGAGGATCCAGAGACGAGTGACCAAGATAATAGCAGGACTATGGAATGAACCTTACGAGAACAGGTTGAAGATTTGTGTGCTGCAGAAATTGGTTGATAGGCGAAAAAGGGGTGATATGATTGAGACATTCAAATTACTGAAGGGTTTCTATAAGATTAATTCAGATGATATTTTTGAGAATAGGACTGGTAGTGGGAGGATTAGGGCCATCCATGGAAGCATGGCAAGAGTGTGGTTAGCAAGGGTGTTAGAGCTAGGTTTTTTACTTGGAGGGTGGTAAATGAGTGGAATAAGCTGCCAGAGTTTGTTGTGGGTGCCATGACTGTAAATGAATTCAAGGTGAAGTATGATAGATACTGTGTGAATGTTGAATAGTTCTTGACATGATGTTGGGCCTCCCTCGATGAGTCTAAGGACTCCTTGGAGCTTCCCGTAATAATAATAATAATAATACACATACGTATGTACGCGCCACGCTCTGCTGATAAATTGAAGCACTGAGACTGAGAGCGAGTTACTAACGTTGGAACACGACTCGTACCACGTGATCTGATTGGTTTCATTGACGAAGTCTAACGCTTTGCTTATTTTCAAACTTTTTGGGCGCACGAAACAAATTTGATACCGCATATATCAAGTTTATGGTCACAATAATTTTTTGTGCAGTAATCAAAACTGTATTAATCAAAGCCGCATATATCAAGGGATATCCGATATATGCGGGTATACGCATAGTATACTCATCTCATTAACTTGAGTGTACTATGTTAAAGATACCAAGCAATTTTATAAGTTAGGTTTTAATCCTTTTTCCCGAGTGAAGCAAACAGACATAAGTCAAGTTTGCGTCTGAACGTAGTTCAAGTCTGAGGCAACTCGTGGTAAAGATGGAACACGCTCCGATCACTTTCCTTAGTATTTCCCCCTAATGCAAAGCATATATATATATATATATATATATATATATTTTTTTTTTTTTTTAAGAATTGAATGACTAGAACCGAGATTTAAGTAAAAAGGTGTTAATATAAAACACGACTAGTTTCGGCTTGTAACAGCCTTCATCAGGTGACATTATAAATAAATAAATAAATAAATATATATATATATATATATATATATATATATATTTATTTATTTAGCCCATATTTTATGACGCTACCTGACAGACTATTCTTAGATTCTTGGGCAGAATCTGAATTGTTCTGTATCACCAGGCAAATTGTTGTTTAAATAATGATTAAATCTTGTCTTGACTGTGTATCAATTATGTGAATAAATAATAATAATAACTATGTATTAAGTGAACTCTGTTAGCCGGACTAAACTCGTAAGATTTTTTTATTTATTTATAAGGAAAGGGGGAAAATATTCTGGCTAAAAGATGGGCTAAGAGAAGATAGCGACTGTTTGTGAATAGTAAAACCCAAAGAATGATGGGTAACGTTGGACGCAGAAACAGAACAGCCATTATCTTCGATTCAATGATACCGACAACAGTAGACTTGGTATTGTTTACCGCACATATAACATTCGATCTACTGTCCATCGACTACACTGGCAGCATATCGTCCATTAATCATGATTCATGATGTTCCATAATGATGACAACCTTGGAGCGTGGAGAATCTCTCATTCTCCATGCTCTGGACCAGTGCTTGCACGACGGGAAAAATCAAAAGCTCCTGTTGATGGTATTACACAATATAATAGCCGTACTGCTTGATATTTGACTACTCTGAATAGTTCGGAGAGTGCAATTCAACTCATCTTGGCCACTACATCCTATGAGCAGGGATTCCTAACCTTTTAAAACCATGGATCAGAGTAGAAATTGACTATTAAATCTTACATATGACTGCAGTTATATTTAGACATACTTTTGCATTAAGCAGTACAAAAGATGCTAAATCAATGTTAAAAATGCAATAACGCAAATTAGAAAGGAAACAAGCAAAAATAGAATATGTTAAAACACATATAAAAGTTCTACAAAGTTAACGCACTGACTTCAAGAAGCAGTACAACTTGGCGCAGCAAGGTCTTGCATTGCTTCGTTGTTGTGGGTAAGTCTGTGTTGTTTTGATAGCTTGTGTTTTTATGCAAACGCGGTATAACTGTTCACCGTGTTCTGCGATCTTGGATGTGGGTAAAGTGTAAGAGCCAACAGCCACGATCAGGAGCAATCCGTTGATCATCATTGCATAAAAAAAAATTTAAAAAACCCCCATTAAGGTCTAGTCAAACATCATCATAGCAATTATCTTCTTTCACCGTGCAGAAGTTGTATATCAAGAATTCTTTCCTACAAACCAAACTGTCGGATGACCAAAGAAAAAGTGGCAATACGCACAGTCGGGTGCTTCACGACAATGCTCGCACACACAATTACGATTTTTCGACAGCTTTTGACAAAGAAAAATGTGACCGTGATGTCGTTCCTTCCATACTCCTCGCACCGACCAAACCGGAAGACATTTCCGATATCCGACAGACCTGCAGTCGGCCATGAACACTATTTTTGCCATGAACAAAAATTTTTGCGTCTTCCGTCATTCAATAGTTAATACATATTTTAATATTTCATGGTTTATTTTATAACGCTCACATGTATAGGGAAGCTTCGTTAGGTCCTCTTCAAGATGCATTTCACATATACTTCGTTGAATGATTTTATTTGGCGAACTACAGCACATTATTGAAATTCAAATTAAATTTATCGTTTACTCAATATAATAAATTTTTAAGAATAAATGATATATTTGATTTTCCCTTTCAACAAATTTACTCATCTTCCAAAACCATAGCTGTGTTTCAGCGTGTTCAAAGCCACAACTCTTGATATCTATTACTCGGTTTGTGCTGTTGGTGGCCTGATAGGCGATTAAATGCTAGTTGATTTACTACCAGCAAGTAATTGTTTTCATTGGTTAAGTTTTCTTTCTTTTTTTTTTTTTTTGTATCATACGGAAAAAAAAAAACCTCAGTAGAAATGTAAGTTATTTATTTAAAATCATTAATTTCTCCTGAAGAAATTCAGGAAATTTCTTCGTATTTCTTCAAAGAAATACGATTTAAAAAATTCATCCACTTAGAGATTACGTCACTTTCCAGAAATAGCACAAATCAGACAATTATTCGCCATGAAGTTTTTTTATTATTATTATTTTTTTTTTTTTTGAGATTTTTGTAATGGTTGGTTTGGTTTTGAAATCGATGGCAAAAAGTTCTCCTTTCTCTCTCTTCCCGTCTCATTTTCAAAAGAGCTGTTGCCACGTAAGAAATGCGAACAATTTTCTGATCGAAAGAAATGTCTTACGCTTTCCACCAATCTTCACGCTACCATCGAATAAATAAAGCACATTGCACATATGGAGAATTTACCAACGAAATAAGAAATATGTCGTCCTTCTTGGCGATTTAACAGGTTCTTACTTTCTTTCAAATGAAGAATCGGATGGAACTGACAAGATCATAAAAGCTCTTCGCTAGTGAAAAGCAGGTGTACGGAGTCTTATGTTTGAACACGATATGCGCGGCACGACGTTTCATTTTGTGTTGGCCTATGATATGCTATGATCGGCGTGTACTTGAGACATTCCTACGCATTTAATTCCGAATGAGATCTTTATTTGTATATTTGGTGTCCACAGCCAGAAGGAACTGCGGTGATGCTTGAAGAGCAGAATGGCAGAAGAGAAAAACCAAATTAAGACAGAGGGAAGGAAAAAAAAACTCCACGCACATTTCTACTATTAATAGTTTGTGAAATTGTGAGAGAAACTGTCCGAAGAAAGATAAAAACTATAATCTCTTTAAGATTAGTGGACTGCAAAATATTTATAATTCTTACTGCGTTAATATTGACAACAATCATGAACGTTTTAGTTTGGGTCAACTAGCTGAAAATTTTCTGGGACAGTAACAAAAAACGTTTGTAAGTTTATTTAATTACTGTTAGTATTTTGCAAGAAGGAAAAATAATACCAAATGAAGAGTGCAATTGTTGTTTTGCCTTAATCTGTGAATACCAAAAAATTATTACTTTGATCCTTCCCACAGAACCCTCATTTTTAAATTAACATAAGTATATCTTTCATCAACTCTCATTAGCAACTCTCAAAGTTTTTGGCGTATTCGCGAGAGTTGACGCAACCCCAACCACGAAGACTAAAAAGGGTCATGCTATCGTGTCAGCAAAATAACTCGGCAGCAGAAAAAAGAAAAGAAAAAAAAAAGGTGGAGGGGGGGGGGTTGTGGTTTTACGATCTGTGACCGTCGAAGCAATATGAAACCACCGTTCTGATTTTTATTTCTAGTACAATTAATTTATTTTAAAGTTTATTACGGAAAGGCAAACAGTTTCAGTGAAATCAACTGCTGACAGAATTCGGCCAAAAGTGAGAAGTTCGTTTTACATTTTAATACTGAATTTCATTCGTGTAGATAATTATAAGGAAAAATGAGTTCAGTGCATTTTTTCGTTTATCTAATGGAGAAATATTAATCACAGTTTTGTGTAGTTTAAAAATTCTGTTACATACAAAATCAGTTGAAAACAAACATTCAAATTTGATCACAATTATTCATCATCAAACTCCTGACATATACCCTTGGGGGGGTGTACAAGATCTTATGATAGTACTACATGAAAAGTTAACAATTTTCCTCCAGATCAGCCTATTCTCTATCAACATTCCAATAATATCAGATCTTATATTTCTGTATTCTAAGGCACTTTTTACTGTATCACTCCACCTATATCTTGGTCTTCCTCTGGGTCTTTTTCCTGCCATCGTGACAAAGAACACTTTTTTAGCTAATATTTCCTCTCCCATTCTGTTTAAGTGGCCATGCTACCCGAGATTAGCTCTACTAACAATCTCAAGTTCTTTCCTAATAGCCTCGTTTTTAATATGATACTGCCATTGACGTCATCTGTTCAGTTCCCTTAATCTTTCTATCCGGGACAATAATTAGACAGAATTAGGATTTTTTTTCCCTCCTAGAAACTCGAGCTTCACATCCTGTAAATTAGACAAAACGGCTTAAGGACATGCAATTAACTGATTATTCACTAGTCTCATAGTGTTGTGTGATTTCGAACAATTCAATCCATAATATTTCTGTGTCCATTCTTCGAAGAACATTAGCACTCCAGAGTAAAAATAAAAGAAGTGTACAAATGTCCAAAAGAGGATTGTAGCACATACCATTCCTGATAAATAAGAACTACTGTCAAAAGACGTTATGTGTATCATGACAGTGCTGGACTTATTCGTACGATGCAACCGCATAGAAACAATTCAAATACATAAGTTTGATCCAACAAGTTTGGATCTCATCGGAAGCGACCGGTTCTCTAAAATGCGGTTTTCATATCAATAAAAAAAGGCAAAGAAATGATATTTCTGTAGGAACAATCGAGAACAAAAAGGCATTAAGAATGCAAGTAGGGACTAATTTTTACAAGCGTGTTTGGAGAATAAAGTGACGATGGTAAAATATCATACTGGACGTATGTACATTTTACCTCTCTAGGCCTAATAAAAATAAATAAATAAATTGCTTATGATTGCTTGATTTACCTCGTATCTACAATCAATGATTTCCAATACAAGAAACTCTTATTTCCAAAACAAGAAATATTTCTCTTTAGAACTGTTACGAAGACAAGAACCATAAACTAAGTACTGAGAATAAAACTATGTCCGTCTTTTTTACAAGGTGATAAAATTCTCCACTTCTTTATTCCACGTTCATAACTTGAGATATAACTTGTCACGACCCGAAGCTTGGCGTTGACGTTATTTTCACAAATATGACGAACAACTTGGAAGAGAAACGTTCCGGAACGTGAGAGCCATCATAAATTGTATTCGTGTTTACCTATCGGCCATCACTGTGATCGAAGAAAGAAAATTTACAGTTTTTTTTTGGTGCTGCCCTGAACCACTTTCTTGTTGTATCACCTTAAATCTCTGTCCAGTAAATTTGCTGTGACGGGTTTACCATTTTCCGTTTATTAAACAAAAGCCACATAACTCATCCTCAGATGTCCTTTCTTCTCTAACGACAGCCAGATAGAATCTAACGGATATAAGCACTAGAAAGACATATCAGCAAAGCACAGTTATTACTTGTGTTCCAAATGCGATGTTCTCCCCCAAATCATTCCAGTCTTTTCTATCTTGTAGCAAAACAGTTTTTATTGAAGCTTTTCATTTACTGTAGGCCCCAAAAGTAAAACCTGTCTTAATTTACGTTTATATCACGACCCTTAACACACACAGACACACACACCCCGACTTCACGCTTTAGTTCCATTAATCAGAAACTTGTATTTTTATTTTTAACAAAATGCCACCTGAAAATCTTCCTTTCTGATGCCATATGCTTTAGCCTGTTATCACCATGACACTGATGGAAACAGGTCTCTGTCCAAGTGATGCTTTTAATCTTTGTCTACTAGATAACTCGATTCAAGAGGAATATCATTCGAGAAAGAAGAAAAAGAGAAAAGGCGTGACAGCTAGGAACGGCTAATGACGCTACTTCTCACGAGTTCGTCTGTTCTGGGTTCCCATTTATGATCTACAGTACTTTCGCTCCATTTCTTTTTTTAACAAAGGTCTGAGTTCCAACTAACAGTGTGGCATAGCAAGAAAATGTTTTTTTGAGTCGTAATTTTAAACACAGCTTGAAATTGTTATTTACCATGTAATAACAGTATATTTTGGCTATTTTTTCCAGTGAAAATGAAAAATCTTACCTTGCATAACTAAAAGGTGCTATCTTCTTTCGAAATTACTTTCAGTCAATGCCTCAAAAAATAGTCAACTCCCACACAAGTTTTAAAAGCTGTGCAATGCATAGTCATTTCTCAAATTGTAATGTTAAGATTATATCGTCCAATTGCATGTTTGTTGCTTTATCACGACATTTCTCATGGGGAAGAGCTTGAAAAACTCGAATTTAAAATCCTTTCCACTCCTCACGTTAACTCAAATAAAAGAATTTTCATATTTTATAGCAACCACTTCATATGCAGTCGCTGCTTTATTATTACATTAAAAAAACATCGCTCTCTCTCTCTATCTATATATATATACATATAAATCACTAACTTAATATAATTTTGTTTGGTTTTTAGGAACAGATATAATGTTTCTATAAAAACATGATTCCGATTATGCAGTCAAGAACGAAATAAGTGAGGAGCTGTATCTCAGGTAAATGTTCACAACCACCAAGACTAGGTTCTGAAAAGATGACATTATCAAAAATCGAATGATTAGGATGGTGACATCTTCATACACCACTAATTCCTTCTCAATTCAGTCCTTAATAAAAAAAAAGGAACAAAACCTGAGATATTTTAGTGCGCTGCGAACGAGAAGCATTAGTTCTTTATCATATGAAGATGTCACCATCGTAATCATTCCTTTTGATAATGTTGTCATCTTGTCAGAGAGCAGATAAGTTTTTCTTAGAACACATAAAAATCTATTTACCAGAAATCCAACTACATGAAAACTGCAAACCGGTAAATTATTATAGTGAAAATGTTTTTTAAAACGTTTCATTAAGAAGTATAAAATTCATTTGTGCTTCCCAAGCTAAGCCTATCATAAACATGCTATATGTAAGACAATGGCATACGCTGTAAAGGATGTGATCTGGACATCCTCCTTCCAATATATGTCAAAAGATTACTGCATATCAAATGACAGTTTATCACTGTTATTTTGGGGCATTTCGATACGACTGAATTTTGTTGTCAAGTGAGAGCATATCAGTATTCTTATCATTGAGAACGAAACTAACGCGTTCAACACAGCAATATATTAAAAAGTTGTATCGCGTTATTCGCGTGAATCTGCTTCCTACGGACTCTATGGAAGAGTAACAGAAGTCTTGCTTTGTCGAGTTTCAGTTTCTTTTGGATTTTTTCCCGTATATGTATCAACTTGTTGATAAAGGCTACACAAAGAAGAGCACAAAAATGGGAGTTCATTTCCCCTTTCTCTCTCTTCTCTTTTCTTTTCCACGCTAATACTTTTTACCATTTGAACAATTATCTGGAGCCATGTAGCCTCACTTCCGGTAACCCAAGGAGCAAACTACTCTATCATTATAAAAATTGCTATATTCTCCGTATATTTATTTAGTAAAGAGGTTGAGCCATCACGCAAAAATATGGGGTTAAAAAAAACTCTGAATTTGTTACGTCACGACCAAATGTCGTCTTGTAGACGCCCATTTCGTGGTCGTCAATCATTTCAGTCAGTACCATGCATGCGGTGCTTCCTAGAAGTCAGTTTAAACATTTTTATGGACACTGTCAGAATTTCAGAAACTTCAATTACAGTCTTTATTTGTAAACTTGTTAGTTTATCAGTTGTACTAAGAACTAAGAATTCCTAGAAGGTACAGGTTGATTTTCTCAGAACCCATAACGCGTCATAAGAATTCCAAAGGTGCTTCAAAAGTTCATCCTCTCTAGTAATGCGAACTTATTGGAGCCCTAAAAGTGGAAAGTTTTAGAAGTAAAACTGAATAAAGATAACTAGTTATCTTTATTCAGCTCATTTCTGAGTACACCGGATATATTTGTACTGCTTATTTCCGAGTAGACTGGATGTATTTTTTTACTTATTTTTTCTTGTCGGTGGTAAGCAAACATCCCCAGCAGAAGTAATTGTAATGAAATTTATTTATATCTGATATATAGACTTCGGTGGCTAGTGCGTTTGCGTACACGTACTGTGAACTTCCGGTAATGTGGATCGAATATGAATGCAATATGAAATCACTAACTTAATATGTAATAAAACAACTATTATCACGCTGATATAGCGTATTCTGAACATCTGAAGTGTGGAAGTCATGGGATCTTTGAAATTCACATAATGGGAACTAAAATAGCATTTGTATGGTTTCGTTATAATTATACAGTAGCAGTAAACTACTCGGGGTTGTTCGAGTCCTTAAGTTTTACATGCACACAATGTATGATTTTCGAATTACATATAATGTATACAAACAAAACCTTTTTTTCCTGTTAAAATTGTCCACAGTATCTAGAATAAGATTTCGAAAATGACAAAGGTGAAGTGAACAATTGTTTGTTAGCTAGTTGTTCTTTGTAGGCTAAAAAAAGTCACTAAAGAAATCAAAAATATCTCCACTTCAATACCAAAAGGCACGTAATATTACGCGGCTTCTGGCTTCAATAGAAGCCAGAAGCCGCGTAAAATAAGGTTTTATTCATTCTTTATTATGGGATGGTTATGGTCAAATGGTTTACCATTTGAGAGACCATGCGAAATTTATTAGTAGTTTGGAGGTGCGAGTTTGTATACCGCACAGATAAACAAATAAACTATTTTTATATAAACTAATTTCGAACTTTTGCGTTTTAATGAGCGTTTCACAAAAAAAAAAACTAATTCAACAGATGCGCCTCTTAAATTCATTTTGGCTAGAAGGATTTGTTACAATTCATATTTGGAATCCTTACAGCACTTTGTCCAATCATCTTAATTTTCAAGGCAATCTTTTGCAGGAACAAAAATCATCCGAACGTATTAAGATTAAGTAGTTGCGGTTGGTGGAGTGGTGGAGACGGAGAGTTGTAGAGTAGGTGCGCTCCCTCGATATGTCTTTGGACTCCTTGGAGGTGTTACATAATAATAATATTCTGCAGCGTAGTAATTTCTAGTCTCAGGTTTAAGACTCGCTCATGAACATTTTTTTTTCCTTCGGTTAAATAATTGGACTGTTTTTATTGGTAAACCATTCTTCTCTCTCTGGAATAAATTTAATGATATCGGATTTTTATTGACCTCTATTAAACTTTATATGTAGTCATTCCAATTTTGGTTTCAATCGGACACATTAACTGTAAAATAACGAAAAACAAGATATGTCTAGAGTATATTACTGAAGATTCAACTGTTGCGATAACGAATGGCACCGCTATACAAAATGCGATTATAAAATGAATAATGTCCACGAATATTTCGTTACTTGTTTACTATTATTATACAAGTCACAGTGAATACAAATAATTCCATTGTCTGTTCTTCTTAATGATGACTGGAAGTTCTATTGTTTTTATCGGATTAGGAAAGAAATACATTCAAATCGAATAATGTATTCAACCAAATTCTAACGCTTTGCAATGAAAGTGACAACTTAAATTTTTACAGCGCTAAGCGCGATTGTATTCAGATAAATAGTTTTACAAGCAAGGCCGAGTTATTTATAGGTTCGAGATAACAAGAACTGTATAATGAATGAGATGAAATGTAAAATGAACGGAAATTTGTACTCTAAAATAATTCTGAAATAACATTAAAAGCCAGATGCATACGAAAGACAAGTGAAAGAAATGCAGAAGCAGTTACTCTAGAGATAAGGATATGAAAAAGGAAAGCTGAAATGTCAACGTCTATTTCTTTATGATACCTTTTCGCTTCGTTTTGCACATTGCTTTTTTTCGGTGATCGGAAGTTGATGCACATTTAAATATGACAATCGAGTTATCATGATATGGTTGACTGTCACTAACAGCAAGAAAACCAGTCACAGTGGATTTCATTTATCACAACAGTCAGTTTCGCCAGGACATTTCAGTAATTTGCTAGAGCAACGCAAATGAATTCAACTATGGCAGTGTTTGCATAGTAAGAGTTACTTTTTTGTATTTGGATGTGAACGTTAAAGCAAATTTCCAAACTTCTCCAGGCTTTGGGACTAAACTGGTAAACATTTATGACTATTTTTGGAAGAAAATAATTCTTTTGAAAGATGTCACGCAAAACACTCAACAGTCACGTGATTCAGTGGCGTACATGCCCCGTATTTCAGTGGAAACATTAGTTGGAAGATGTTCAAATGCATCATCCTCCCCCCCCCCACCTATGTGAAACATTTTCTCGGTAAAGAAAAGTTTAAATTACATAAATGTCACCATGTCATTTTTTCCTAATCAAAAAGTTCACAATCCACCTATCAATGTCTCTTCATCCTCTAGGATGAAACACTCTACAGTTATGCTCACTGACCAGTTTGCATGGTATGAATGTAACACCCGAATTTTCGGAAGAATAAAAAACACGCCTGATTAAGCTTCACATACTCAGCCGAACTTCTGCGGTTTATATTTGGCTAAAACACTACCTAATGCAACGCTCTCTGTACTGACTGGAGATGCTCCAAGTAGCTTTCCTTTTTGTTAACTTGGAATATAAATGAAAACGTTTAACCATGTTGACACACAAAATGTCACGTAGGATCGTTCGGCTGTGTTCGATAATTGCTTCTGATGTGGAGAAACAAGTACGCGGGCAGGCTAAAGGAACCTAATCAGAAAGGAATTAATTCCGAGATTAATTATACAGTATATATATTTTAATTTTGACATCTTTCATCGCGATATCTCTTTCATTAGAACTCATAACAAAAATTTCATTCATTGTTGGCATCACCCAGCCAACAAATAGGGAAATATGGAAATAATCCGAACTATAACAAAAAACATGTTTTGTATATAGTGATGTTATCTGATCTCAGAACAGTTGAGTCGGTCGTTTTTATCTTAGGTTATTACAGAAGGGCGCGCGAGCACGTACGCGTGTGTGTGTGTGTGTGTGGGGGGGGGTACTGTTATTGTAATATTATTTTTTTGTCACTTCGAATCGTTTTTTTGACAGACTGCTACTAAAATTGGTCTATTTAAAACAAAAACAGATGACACGAAAAATCTTAGATATCTTGAATGATAAAATAACGTCGCAAGGTTTTTCATCAAAATATGTAATTTTACAATAATATCGAACTTATCGAATGAAGACTCTTAGTTGAATGAGTAATAAGAAAACTGAATATAAAAATTATATAAAACAAATATAAAAATTATATAAAACAAATATAAAAGCATAATACATAATATAGATTCCAATTTATTTATTCATTCATATGGAGTTTCCTCCCTTTTCTCCCCCGTCCCTACTAGGGAGAGTTGAGCCCCCCCCCTCATGGGGGATTAAGTATTTATGGCTGATCCATGTGTGTGTTCACGGGTGCTTGCGGGATGAAAAACCCCAGATAAACTGGGGGAAAAACCCTGCTGTCCACACCCAAGACCGGCTAACTTGGCTATGGCTGAGGAAGATCCATCAGCTCCTGACGTCGGCGACGGGAATCGAATCCAGGACACTCCTTCTCCAGGTATATGGTTGCGAAGCGCAAAGCCACTAGGCTAACCGCGCGGACATAGATTGCAATAAGGTAACAAGACTGACATTTCGGTTCCCTTGTATATCTCAGTGATATTTTGGTTAAAAGGAATTCAATAATCTACCTGGATCAATCCGACGTGTGTGTGTGTGTGTGTGTGTGTGTGTGTGGTGCCAAGATATTGGCACCTCATTGAAAAAACTTCCGTCTTACATAAAAACCTCCAAGGATATCAGAGAAAAAAATGAAGATATCATGGCTAGCCTGGACATCGTAAATCGCGCAGAGAAGAAATGATGGCCTGGTTTAACTGTCTCACCTGAGCTTTCCAATCTCTATATAGACATTCGAGCAACAAGCACTAATTATAATACAACCAAATATGGAATAGGTATAGACACACGATATTTTCATAGTCAGGCAAAGAACTACACATTTTCAATACATATCTTAAAACAATTACATCGAGGATTAAGCTAATACTCAAGGTTGAGGTTAACCGATCAGATCATCCAAAAAAAAGTCTCTTAGCAAAGCAGGTTAATTAATGCCATGCACGTAAAGAACAATATGAAGATATCAAAATGAGATTGACATTATTCTATAGCGTAAAGAGGTGTCATACGGACATTATAAGAAACAGAACATGTGCCATCGAAAGTGACGAAGCGAAAAGAACACAAGAACCGAATTAAAGACATTTTGATCAGAAAAAAAGTTATGATAAGCGTTCACTACAAAGAACGTTAAGCCAGGCACTTGCAAATACAAATCAACTTTAAAGCTGGAGGTGCCGTGATTCTCTCATACCTAAAACACGTAATGATCTTCAGCGTCTTTCAAAAATTTCTGCCCACTGGTGGATTCCTGAAATCTATGTACATAAGCTCACGAAGAAACGAAGTATCAATAAAATTTATTAATAAGTATTAGGACAGGAGTGCAGAAATTTGCAGAGGTAAACACTGCAATATCCTGATTAGTGGATCATAAGAGTCAGAACTGGCTTTCAATACCACGAGGGGGAAAACGTTATCTGGAATATGACAAAATTACTACGCAGCGTATACAACACTCAGTCGAGAAAAAACCAAGGGATGATAGTTTCATATTTCGGTAAGTTCAACAATGTTAAACTTAACCAAAAATACGCTATGTGTGATTTCCATGTGGCGTATTTCCAAATATTAACTGAAATATCATTCGTGAATCAATGAATTTATGTGTATCCTATATTAATAGTTTTCTTTATGTCTCTGGAAATAATGAAGATCCTGAATCATAGTAACAGCGAAATTACTGGTCTAATAATAATAAAAACACTACATACTTATATATGGAAAAATCAGTGTCAACATTATTCAATCACAGTCACTGAAGGTTAAAAGCGATAGTAGATTCCGAACAGATTTTTATATACTGTACCTATTTTGAAATGCTTTCCCTAATTTCACATCTGCTAATGATCTTATTTAAACTAAAACTGAGATCAAATGACGCATTTTAGTACAGAGCGTAAAATGCTAAATTTCATTATTTGATGGTATATTTAAGTTAAAGCTTTCCAACAAATTTTCGCAAGGATAGATACAATGTTTAAATAAAATACGTCTATCGGGAACAAAGTTATTACAATATGTAAGTACGGATGGACGGAAAAAATAAAACTAAGATTTTGCGAAAAACCTAAAAGTAATCTTTTCATATCCTGTTAATTTTCTTCTAGCAGGGATAGTAAGACTGTTCTTCTGTGAATGGATTGACCACTTTTTCTTGTAAAGGATTTCCACATTTGTTTTGCACAATTTGGAGACATCAATCTGCTTCTCTGCCTGCTACTGCTTCTTCTTCTTCTTCCTAAGATGGATTTTAGGCCAAGTGGTCCGTTCCGGTCTCATGCCATCTCTTTCTTGATCTTCCGATTCTTCTTTTTCCACTTATTTTGTATCTGTATAATATTTTTGGTAGTCTGCTGTTGTCCATTCGATTTAAATGTTCTAGCCATTTTTGTTTACACTGTCTTATGTAGTAATTAATTGGTTTTATTTTCAGGGATTGTAAGATTTCTTCATTTGTTTTGTGGTCCCACTTGGTATATCCAGCTGTTTTTCTGAGGAACTTCATTTCTGCTGTTTGAATTCGTTTTTCATCTTTCCTTTTCATGGTCCATGTTTCGCTTCCGTATAGTAGAGTTGGTTTTGACAAGACATTATATAGTCTGATTCTAGTGTGTTTATGTACTAGGGACGGTTTAAATATTATTTATTATGCCATTTACTTTGACAAAGTTCGATATTTTAGTGTCTATGTCTTTTTCTTCTTCGTATGATAGATCACATCCCAAGTATCTGAAAGTGTTTACTTCTTCTAGTATTTTATTATCCATCACTATTTTACTTCTTATTGGGTTTTCTCTTTGAATGCTATTATTTTTGTTTTTTCTTTAGATATTGTCATATTATATTGTTTTGAGATATCAATTAATGATTTTAATGATCTTTGTAAATCATCTTCTGATGTAGCTAATACCATTTGATCATCTGCAAATAGTAGTGTATCTATCTTCATTTGTGGGGTTATTCGTAGAAGAATAACCCCACAAATGAATTGAAATAGAATATGCCAAGTGGGTTATACTGTTTCCAGATTTTCTAATTTTATATATATATATATTGAAAAGCAGAGGTGAGAGGGTACATCCTTGTCGTACTCCTCTTAATATATCTTTCCATTCTGAGATGTGTTCTAATTTAACTGCTATTTTATTTCCTGTATATATTTCTTGAATGGATTGTAAAAGTTGGTTTGGTATATTTAAGTCGGTTAATATTTTAAACAATTTTTGTCTACTGATTTTGTCAAAGGCTTTCTCATAATCAATAAAGGCCATGTGTGTTTCTTTTTGAAATTCTCTTCTCTTTTCTATTAATAATTTTAAAGTAAAAATTGGATCTATGCAGGATCGGCCTTTTCGGAAACCATTTTGTTCTTCTAGTAGTTTGTCCTCTGATGCTACTTAAAAGCTTAAATTTTCATTTAAGTTCTTTTTAGTAAAGAGATATGACAACGCTGTCCCATTTACTTGACAAAATTAATCATTTATAATAGAAAATAAAGCTAATATTTTAAGTCTGTACCTTAACTGTTATATAACCTTTAAGAAGAAAGAGAAAAAGCTAAGTTAATGTTTTTGATGCCTTATGCCCCAATACTTGGGCAAAATAATATCTCGCAGCTGAGAGGATCATTAGAAACGTCACTTACTACTTGTATTGCGCTTGAGACTTTCTAACAAGGTCTTTCTTTAGATACAGGCCTCTGCTGATATTAATACACTTGAGAGTGGATTAGATGTTATTAAGGTGTGGCATTTACTCGCAAGTTATGCTTTGCGTTTAAAGTGCTTCTTATAGTGAATCTAGTGCACTTTTTGTGAGAAACTAGCACGTTAGTCCAGAATAATGATGCTAACATTAAAATTTATAGAAGTTTGTATCCAACACTTTAATTAAAAAGACACCTGTCCTTGACTTAATGAAGGAAGCTGTAAATTTAGAGCTTACTTCATTAGGTTCGGGCGAAATGTGGTTAAGTGTGAAGCTATTGTGCAGATGAGCGTTTATGTAATATACTAAAAAAAAGTTGTTCGCGACGGAAATTAGTGCACTTGGGGGCGTTGCTCAAAACTTTATTTCTTTGTTAGAGCTTGTGGTGTTTGATTTTAAAGCCGTCGGTTATTACAATTTTTAGGTAAATATTTGATTCGTCTCATGATTTCGTTTTCCTGTCAATATGGAAGAAAATCCTCTAAATGAAATGTGTTAAACAACTTTAAAAGCTGTTAATATGTACTAAGGTAAACGTTCGTTCTCAAGAACATTATAGTATATATTTATATTTTCTCGCTGTCAAAACATTGCCTCGCTGAGATATATTGAAAAGGCGGAAAACAAAGTTATCAGTTTTCGATATTCCCAACTCCATCAATGTAGTCATGAGAATCGAAACACTTTTTTTTCGCTCTTCCTGTCTTTCAAGGTGTAATGAATTTGTAGAATATCTCGACAAATTTTCGCAAGTATAGATGAAAATAAAACTTAACCCAGTCAAAATTGGAAACTATCTAAAAAACAAGCCTGAACGGTCTTTTTTGGGCAGAAAAGGTCACTTTAACTGCCAATTTACAATACCGAAAATCGATATTTTGACTCGCCCATTCGGGAGCGGAAGTTAGACACGCCCCATACGGAATCATCATCCATTTGCAGTCTTGTCTACTTTCACTTCTTTTTCTTCATTCCATGGTTTGGGCCTGTAACGGACAAATTCCTGACGACCTGATTTTACGATCATTCCAATTTCTACTATAGCTTTCCATATTGTTATAATTCATTGCTTGTTTCGGAAATCGACCTCTGGATACAATCCTTCATTTCTTGTTGTAGACTTCAATGATTCTTTGACGCAATGCAAAGATATCCAATTCTAAATATTATCAGCTCTTTGCTTTATGCGGATGATGTTATAATTCTAAATAAATCCGCTACAAGTCTGCAAGATTCTCTGACTAAATTGAATAGCTGTTGTAATAGATATGATATGAAGGTCAGCAATAAAAAGACAATGAAAATAGGCAGAATCATCGAAAATGTCAACTGTGTTGTGAATGGAGAACCTGTGGAACAAGTAAAACATTTCAGCTACTTAGGCACGATTTTTACTGAAGATGGTAAATTAAATATAGAAATAGACAACAGAATCAGCAAAGCTGGTATGGCGGGAAGTCAATTGAATAAATTCATATGGAATAAGAGAGAAATTAGTTGGAACACTAAATTAGCTGTATACAAGACAGTGTTCAAACCAGTTTTAACTTATGGATCTGAGAGCTGGGTCAGAAGTAAAACACTTGACCAAAGACTAGAGACTGCAGATATGAGAGTCCTGAGAAAGATTCGAGGCGTGAACAGATGGCATCAATGGCAATATCATATTAAAAATGAGGATATTAGGAAAGAACCTGACATTGTCAGCATCCAGGAATGCATTAGCAGAGCTAATCTCAGGTGGTATGGTCACTTAAATAGAATGTGAGAGAAAAGATTAGCAAAACAAGTGTTCTCTGCGATGTTGGCAGGAAAACGACCCGAAGGAAGACCAAGATATAGTTGGATTGATACGGTACAAAGTGCCTTAGACGATAGAAATATAAGATTTGATAATGTTGGAGTCTTGACAAGTAACAGACTGATTTGGAGGAAAATTGTAGATAGGAAGTTAGTAATGATGTAATTTTTTCATGTAGTACTATCATATCCTGTACACCCTTTGAGGGTATACATGGCAGGAATTTGATGATGAAATATTCTTCGCATAATTCGGCTGCTTGTTTTGTCCATTTTGTGTGCTGTGTTCAAAGTTACAGTGCCATACAGGCATGGTGGCACTATCATAATTTGTATAATTTTTAAAATGGTTTATATTATATTTTTTTTCGTTCAACATTTTTGAGATTGTTCCACATTTTGAAATGTACTTCCAATTTTTATCATAACTGTATGCTATTATATAACATCCAAGATCGTAGTTGGTCTTAATTTTATTAAGATACTTAATTTTAATTATTTAAAATTAAAATAATTAAAATTATATTACCTCGTAATTTCTGCTAATGCTTTTGCAGAGCGGATTTAGCGCATGTTGAAAGTGTTGGAATATGCAGTATAATAATCAATATTTAACTCTTGTCTTATTTTCATTTCTCTTGAAGACTTCATTTCTTAATATAACTTTAGTTGCTCTTTCTGATTTTCTCGCTATATGATCGCAGAGTCGTCGCCTTTAATATTAGTCTCTGTCACAACTGAGTAGTTTCTTATATTACAGTTCTTTTATTTGTTCCGTTTATTTGGAAATCTTACTGACATTCCACTTTTGCAACTTTTATTTCTTTCACTTCATTTTATTTCACTATTCTTTTTTTTCCCCGACTAAATCTTGTACTGGTGTATATCCAATATCAGTACAGCTAAACTGCTTTGGAGAAACATCATCCTGTACACAGATAAGTGACACTACTGCTCTATTCCTATCTTGCCACCAAGAATGCTCGTCCCTAAGTAAAGAATTTTCAATTCAGGCAATTTGATTCAAATTTCCATTCGGAAAGGATGTTATACGTAATCCTTTCTAAATGTATGACTAAACTTAATTATATCCTTAAAGTTATGAGGTATTTTAAAGGCGGATAAATATGCTTTGTGATTTATGGGGGAACTGTATCATCCCCCTTTTTTTTTGAGTGTAGCAAGAGGCGCATTCTATCTACAGAATCCTTATTTGTTTTAACTGAAGCTCTAACACGTCGAAGTTTCCACGCACTCAAGGGTACAGAGTACTACTTTGCTCCATTCTTTGTTGATGAATCTTTTCTTTTTAGACCTATTAAAAGGCGTAAATTTGAGACTACTATCAAAGGCAACTTTAAATTTCAGAGCAGAGAACATTCGAGCTTCTGTAGAGCAATTCTGTAAACATCTTCCACGGGACCAAATAAAACTATCAGAATATGTGTATTTGAAATCCGGCAAGTTAGAAACTGTTTAGTACCACCGGTCATATGACATCCCAATATAAAACTAAGAAATAAGTATGTCATGTACTTTTATTCTGATGTTATTCTCTGTTACAAACTGGATGTTAACTAGTATTAGGTAAAATATTTATCCCTAAAATATAGTTTTATCCTTGCGAATGAAGTCTTCAGAGTGGGATAGTATACAAAGGTTCACGATCTTGCAAAATAATTGGCAACATGGTGTTCGTAACACATTTCAATACTAACAATACGACTGTTTAAAAGAAATCCTGAAATCTAACATTTCTTGAGATTTCTATGTCGTCAATCAAAGTGAAATGCAGATTATTCCATTTGATAAAACATGAATATCCTAAAGTAAAATTTTATGATAGCCCAGGACTTTTTTTTTTTGCTCTGTAAACTGTTTCCTAAAGCAGGTGAAGTAATCACTAATAAGAAAAATAGCTGAAGTAAAACTCTTCAGTTCTTCATTTTATCAAGAAAGTCATTTAACATTTTTCACGACGAATTTCATAAATTATCTCTTGATCAGCGAAACATCAAAGCAGTCACGTAGTGAGCTTAGGGACAAGCAACCAAAAAGGTAAGATCTCTTAATTCCATGTTAAACCTCGATCAAACCGTTTCTCCTTGTCAAATAACAGAAAAATATACTTACTACCATAGCAACCAGCAATAAGGAAAATTGCCATCAGACGAATGCAGTTTAAAAAAAGCGAAAGGATTCGTTACGCGAACGAACGAATTTCTGGCGAAGATATTAGGAAGATAAAAGATGCAAAATTCACTAAGGTACAAAGTGAGACAAGCCGTTTAATATGAAAGGCATAAATTCTCTTATCATTTTAAAACAGACCTACTAAATGCAGTAAAAGACAAAAGAAATCTCCTTCCTAATCGTATCCTTTCATGCATGTTTTAATATGAAAAACAACACATTTGTCACTTACAATATGCTATTTTAAGCACAAACACAGGAAAAATTATTAAATGTTATTAAACCATATTTAAGCCACTGTTTAATTAAATAAAGTACTGGAGTAATTGAAATCAGAACGTATATAGTTTCAGGTTATGTTTATCTGTTTATCACTCTATACAGAGTATCTCCCTCTATTATGCAGAATAAAATAGTTTCATTCGTCACCTAAGATGGGTGTGAAATGTTGCTGTAGCAACAATAGATTATGAATGCGGATACTAAGCAGCACAGTTTTCCGTTATCGTCTGAATTATACATACTATAATTGTTTGTCACTGAAAATTTGCTAACTGGAAGTAAATTAAGTGATTATTTATATCGTTTGGGTATTGGATGCTATATCATCATTTTCAAGCGCGAGGATCGCCTGTCGCCTTTGCGCACAGATGGGCGCAGCTAATTATTACTACTAACTAAAATTGACTACTTTTTTTTTTTTAAAGGCCAGAGAGGATAATCTGTGAACATTTCTCAGACCATGGCAATTCATGTGTAATAGAATTAAATAATGCTAATCATATACATCTCAAACCTTATCACACTAGAAAACATGACTGACGACGAACTTGGCATTCAAAGATAATCTAAACCCTTTCCTCCTTAATTAGGATTGCTAGACAGCAAAGATTCGAAAAGGAGAATTAAAAAAAAAACTGAAATGGACGATATGTTTCGAATTCGTGAACTAAAATAAACTAATCGATTAAAAACATTACATTCAAAAGTTGGATCTCCTCTTCAAGTAATTTATGCAGTCTACAGTTTATTAAAATATTTTTAATTCTTCATCCGTACCATTAATTTGACGTATCATTTATGTCATGTTTAAAGGAAAATTTTTTTTTTTTCATTTTTCAGTGAACTGAGTTTTCAGTGAAACTTTGACATATTAGATAATATCATTGTTTTTAGTATCGAATTTTCTTACTTTTCCAAGGTCATTGTTTTGGAATGAAATATTGACATGAAAAAATGAAACCAAATATATATTTTAGAAAAAATATTTCCAAATTTTCTTCAGCATATTTGAAGGACGATTTTTCGATAAAAAAATTGCTTCTTGAAGATCAGCGGAAATTTTAAAAATTTTCTCTCCACGTGGAAATAAGCTAATCCATTTTTTATATTTTTTTTATTTAGTCATGAATTATAATTTGTCTACATATTCACAAAATTATTTTAAAGCTTCCGTTCTTACACCATAAATTGAAAACTAATTAAACATTTTCGAAGTAATAAGCTTCAATTTCTATTTTCCTCACATCTTACCCATTTTGCTATGAAGCTTATAGACAGGATAACTTATACCAACTATATTACTCCTCAAAGTTTCCTTCAAAATGCAAATATATATATTTGCTTTTTTATTAATGGGTCGAAATTAAGCTTCAGCATTATCGCCTATGAATACAACACATGTTGAAGAAAAAACATTTCAATATATCACAAATACAATTTTTTGAGCTTCCAGAATCATTCACACATTCGCCAGGAACTAATCATTAAGACTGGGGGAGGGGAGGTTGGTAATGCAGTCTTTTTCATACAACTTTCCCTATTTTACCATTACTGTCCAGCTTGCCTTCCGCATGTTACTAATTATTAATGATATGATTAAAATGTGTACCTCAGTTAATTTTTAATGCGAAATTAAAGATAAATGCTACATTAATTTTGAAATATACCGCCTACCTGGTTATTCTTGGTCGCTTGTTTTCTGAGTTGGTTCTAATTCTTCTGTCAAAAATGTTTCGCCGGCTTTCCACCTTTATAAAAGGACTTTGTGTAACTGAATGATTTGCTCAAGAAACTGAACTTGTAGCTTATATAGCTTTAGGGCTAAGCTTATCTCCCTTTATAAAATGAAGTATTTTATAAAAAAAAATATGCAGAACGTCATTCTATTATCGACTCTGAAAATAAAAAAGGCAGTTTTTATTTTCAATTGTATTTGTCCAACTGCTTTGGCCTTATTTTGATGGAAAGATTATATTTGAATGGCTCTAGTGTAAACATAAATTAACACACTATTCTAACCCAACGCGTATAGTAAGAGAACAAAAAATGAAATAGTACTGCAGTAATACATTTATCCTGAAAAGAAAATGGAAGAAGAAAAGAAAAGAAAATTAAAAACAACAACACGAAAGTCGTATCTAAAAAGATACAGCTTTAGTTTCTATATTTTCCTGCAATCCACAGATAAAGAAAACCAAGTCGATCGGGGATGGGCTGGTTGTTGATTCTTGACTTAAAATCATGGTGCTCCATTGCTCCATTTGAAAGATGCACATCAAGAAACGTACGCAATTCTAACTTAACCCTGAGATTAATAAATAGATAACACAAACTCTTCTCGCTAATATTTTCCTATCCTCAGCAAATGATGAGTTATTTTTATTTCTTTTAAACCAGAGGAAAAAATATATGGATAATTTGCTATTTGACTCACAGATAGCATTGTCCAATTCTCCGTTTGTTTTAAAACAATAATGAGAGATTTAGTAACTAAGTTTAACTGGCATCGTCTTTCGATTTCTAGGTTCTTTATGAACAGCTTAGTGGGAATGTGCCAGCAAAGAGTTATTACAGTTCGCTGAGAATTGGTAAGAGTAGATTGCTAATCTGCAAAAATGTTGACCTCGATGAAAATTTATCATTGATTATTAAAACCAACTAGTGTCAAGGAATTAAATGGCTGGTTGCAATGTTTTTTGTTATCCTCAGAGAATAGCAGCACATCAAAAGTAAGATTTACTCCGATACTTCTGTTCGTAATGTAAGGGCTTTCACGAACCGTGGGGGCATTTGAAAACAACATTATTTTAGGCCATTGAACGCGATAGCAAAGGAAGGAAAGAGATGGCATGACAAGAGTGGAAAGAAAGAAGGAATAAAGTGAAATGTTTTCGTGCGTACCAAAGTTTGCTAAATCTCTCATGAATTTGTTTTCATATACGACACTACGATAAATTCACACATTGATTTAAGTGGTGAAATATCCTGCACTATCCTAACAATACGAGTGCATTACAGCTTGGAGATTTTAAAAAATACATGCAAGCAGAAGAAGGCGAGAGCTTACAGCCAATTTTTCGTTTCAGTCATGTGATGGAAAGAAACCTCTGCAACTTTGGAGACGATTTCTTTTAGAGCCTTTGATCGCTTCGCCATATGCAAAATTTTGTTACCATGCAAAATAAATGTAAAAAATAGCAGACAATCTGACATTTAAAACAGTTATAATCAGAAATATCAAACCGACACAAAACACAAGTAATCGCTGCAAAGTCTTTAGTGTTGTTACCTATGGTCATGGAAAAACGCAGTTTTAAAAGCAACACGCCCTATAAAATGGAAGGCTTAAGATGAAAAGTAACATTTTCAATAGTACGCACTAACGTGCAGTTAGGATCAAATCATTTCAGTGAATATAGACACGAATTCCGGGTAAACTGACTTCTTTTACAACTGCATTCAGAACCGTAGCAAAAAGACATTAACCACAGTATAGCAGACAACATTCGTGATAGAAAGTAAACTATTCTGAGTATGAGAGGAGTTTTTTTAACTCAGCTCATCTGAATTTGTGTGTACCAGTATTCACATACGTATGTTTATTGATGTATTTAAATAATATCAATTTAACCTGCTATCAATTCATCCTGTTTAATTAAATATTTTTATTAGGTTGAAACGTCGAAACTTTTATAGTTTTTATATACTCGGCACGAAACTCTTGTAGTTTCTCTATTCGGTGTTGAAATAACGTTGGATTCAATATCCACTTAATTTGAATTTTTATTAGGTACTACATCAATAGTTAACAGTAGAAACACCATCAAGTAACGACGGCCTCCAGAAAATTTGAATATCACCATACTGATGGTTTCCTTGGTTTCCTGAGTAAGCCAATTATAATTTTCAGACCAGCAGCTTATAGCTTTACTGCACAGCGCATTCTGTGCAATCAGATGCGCACTCATAACGAGCACGCAGTTAACATCCAAATACACACCCCTTCGGATATTTTTTGAAATGAGTTTGCATGTGAATGTGTGTACATTTCATTTTTTAAAATGAAACTCCCCTTCCTCCCCAACACGGATACTGAAAACAACCATATACCGAAACGCTGGAGCAATGAGATGGATTGAACTCTGCCACAATTTTATTCTAGAAAATTGTCGCATGTTCTGGAAAGACGAGATCAATTAGGCATTTTCTACAAATATTTCGAGAATGTTCTACAATTATTGATCAATTTGAACTATGCTCAATGGTTATCAACAACTATTTCCAGCATTCTCTCGACAAGTATTTCCCTAATGTCTAAAAATAATTAGAATAAGTTTTGTATGGATATGTTTATGTATGAATCTTAAATATAGTAGCTAGCGATCTTCCGATAGGCCATAACTTATGTTGCACCACTCAATGTCTTATTTTCACCTTCTCGCCGCGAATCTTGCTAATAATTACGAGGTTCGCGTACCTTTCCACTGCATTACTACGATACTGACCACACTTTCAATCCATCCCTTAAAGGAGAGTGATCGATGGTTTGGAACTTGATATTGTCCCAGTTTCAAGCTGCAAAAATGTATTAATATTTGATAACAGATTATGACCGGAACAACCCCAAAAGAAATGAAGTTTGGCTCGTAGAAGTGTCTCTGTGGTGCAGACGTGAGGATTCCATCTACGATACAAACAGCTTTTTAAGGGCTTTTCAACTAAATATGAGTCATATACAAGTACTAAGGTTTTTTTTCCCACCAAAAATGTTTCTTGTCCTGCAAAACATGAAAACTGGCTGGAGAACGTACGCAGTTGAGACAAAATATGTAGCTTCATAGCCTTAGTTGCTTCTATCGTAATTGTAATCGAACTAAAAGAAATTATCCTTATGAAATGGGAAAAAGGTAGAGCTAGGTTAGGGAGAGAGTTCATAAATACCATACTGACTTTTAAGACAAAGACAAAAACAGATGAGATATTTCTTACTTGCTTTGGCTCTCTTTCCAAACAATAAGAAAATTTTATTTTACGAGAGGAGAAAGGTAGGAGGGAGGGAAGGAAAACTATCATGGTTAATAATAAACCAAAAAGATAAACTAATTGGATAGTAGGAACTTTTCAAATGGAAGTAACCTCCCGTTGCAATTTCTATTTTAAATAGAAATCCGCAATGGGCGGGTGCTTAGGGTCTAGCTCACCATCAAATTATACCTCATACACTTAATTATATTATTTTTCATAGTAAAAAAATCAGAAAGTATTTCAGCACCCCTCCACTTTAATTACGTTATGCCTTTCGTGGGAGATCTTTAGCTGAAATATCCTTATGAAATTTCGATCTGAAACAGCAGTTTTTACTAAAGAAAACCAAAAACTTTTTCTTCAATAATTACAAACCGTTTTGTTTGTACATGTATGATTTGGTTTTATTTCGTTTTATTCTTGCTTCGTATATTTTACTATCGCGTAGGCTTTCTTCCTATTAGCTATTACAATTACAGGTATTTGTTTTAATTATACATATATGCATTGATGCCCAGGATAATCGTTACTGCATTTCACAAACGAGGCTCATTTGAATCCAAAGCAATCATATTAGAACTTAAGGTAGCTGATGTGCGCGATGCTGATGGCGCTGGAAAGGACAATGAAGAGTTATTTGAGTAGCAAAACAATTTTTGCACGCATTTGAATTATAGTATGAGGATTCAACAGATGAAGAGTAAGTGGACTGTCCAAATACACTGTGTCCTTAACTGCTTAAAAATGCAAGATATATTTCATAAGCACAAAGTACATATCCGCATATTATTATGATAGTCTGATGTGTTGATCTTTCTTTCCGTTTAGAAGATAATCTTTCTCTCGCACGCACACACAAATACGTTCCGTATATATACAAAATGCAAAATCTTAATGAAATTTAAATTTGGAATGGTTTATCCAGTACTAAATTTACTCCGTCTATTTAAACATATTTTCAGTTTTCAAGGGTATGAAAGTCTGCGTACCGTATTCTCGTGGTAGTGGTAACTTTGCTTTTCTGAAAATTTACAGAAGGAAGATAAACATTCTTCTCTAGTCAAAAACTAGAGGAACATTTTTAGTTTTTTTCTTTTATTCGGCTGATTTTCACCTCTTATCTCGCACGCCATAAGAATATACTCAACATCAGTGAGAAGGAGAAAGCCGATTACCTACTGATTTCCAAAAAAAAAGTTAGGAGAGAGCCCCTTACTTCTTTTGAGTACTGGAAAGGAGTTTCAAGATTTATTTTTTTATATCTAGTTCTTTGAAAACACGTTGAGGATTGTTATATGTCGCTTCAAATGAAGATTGCGGAGAAAAATTTATTATGAAGCAAATGAAGCGTTAATCTGACACGAACTGTACTTTTAATACAATAATATATATCTCAATAACACAAGAACAAGTCTTGTGTTATTAGAATACAATAAAAGACCTTTTCAGTAGGAAAGGTTATAATTTATAGCAAGTATTAATATCTACTAATAAATTTGTATTATATAAATGGAAGTCTTGTATGTGCAAAATTCCCCAAACTGTACGTTGAACAATCAGACAGAAAGATGGAAGAATACTTCTATGCATAAACATTTTTCGCTGTAAGATTATCTGACACGCCATTCGTTCTGATTACCTCTCATCTGCTAAAACTTTCTCCCGTCTCTCTCGATTACTTTTCCGTGTATGCGTGTGTCACATTTCTCGGATAAATGATCCGGACTCCGCTATCAAAAGTTTTCCTTCCCCATTCAGTCCCTCCTGGTGACGAGTCGATGCCCAACCGAATCGAACAGTTAAACGGACATTCACCTTTACGTCATTTCCGGGAAAGCGAGTATTTGCTCACTGAATGGAGCAATATCGACTTCAGAAAGTGCGGTTTCTACTGACTGCGTACAGTCAGATATGGATGGTTATTTCCTATTGTCTGATAAGTGCGAAACAGATTAGAACAGATGGAGCAATAGTCTGACGGGTTTATCACTTTCACATTATACTCATTAAAGACAGTTACGTATGTTGTGACAAATCTTTGAGTTAAAAGGTGACTGAGACGCATTTCGTTTCCCCTGCTCTTTATTATGATAACTGAGTGAGAAAATGTGATGTTAAGAATATGGAGTACCTTGCACCAACTAAAACTGCGCTCACAGAAAACATTCACGAAACACATAAAAATAACGAATAATTGCCACACAATCGAGAAAACCGTATAACAGAGGTTGTTAACCAAGACTTTTTTTTTTGTGGTAGAGGAGGAGATGGATAAATACTTCTTTTTCAGTTTATTAACTCGTTCAGTTATTTTCACTTTAAAATCCAAAATTTTAACTGATATTATCTTTCTATATTATATAAACATACGTGATCAAGAATTAGAACCAGAGCGATACGGAATCAAACTACGAAAGGAAAAGCAGTCAAGCCCTTTTCCTGAGCAATCGCGGGGAGGGGGAAGGATGTAGCAAACGGAGGGAGTTTATTCCTTAGTAATTTTTTATTTATTTATTATTTTTTTTTAGTTCAAGATTATATAGCAGAATATTCCGTTCTCACACTCTAGGAGAGTTTTCTCAACTGTATCCGTCGTTACGTCGCACTCGGACATTTAACCCTCAGATTAGGATTCACTGAATAATTTCACAAGCACATTTTATCAATTATTTTGTTGTTGTGTAAGAGTTTCTTTGGGAATACTCGTTCTAATGAATTTGTAGTTAAAAATGCAGGCAGTAAAAATTAATTGTCCTATTTAAACCTAATCAACAGCAGGAATAAACTCTTCTGAAGAATGTTAAGCCTAGTAGCTCGGTTTGTTAGTAAGCTATTAAACCAAATCCTAGAAGAGAAGGCGCGACTTATTAAGGATGACTCATTCAGTACACAGGGAACTTTTATACAGAATGGATGAAGGATATTCGTGGGACGAAATTATATCAATTTGATACAAAAACGATTTTGAAAAGTATTGATGTCTCAAGTAATACAGTTTCTAGTTAATGGCGCAAGCAGACCGGGAGTGTGCAAGTTACATCGCAATAAGACACTTAACTGTCAGGGACGTCAAGCGATTTTAATTTAATGTCGTCATATATAAGCAGAAGATAGAAACATTATCCTGCATTCGAGTAATAATCATCTTTATCTTGCCTTTATTTCTGTTAAGCAGTAAATATCTATTTCAAAACGTGGAGGTCTTTAATATGAAAAAAAAAAAAAAACATAGGGAGTGCTTATTTATGTAATTTGTGAGAAGTGTAAATTTATTCTCTTTTTTTGTTAAATTTCATTTTTAGCTAAATAATTTACAGAAAGTGCCGTTTCATGCATTCCCACCCCCTCAACTTCGGGAAATGACTACTAAAGTAAACTGCAATGCGCTAAAAATACTCGAAAAGGGGGAAATTGCGCGAATAAAACTAATATGAAACGGGATATATATATATCCGGAAAATCATAAAATGATGGTTAATAGATATAAATAAAAACAATAGCAGTTTAATTTTCTAGGTAAGAATTTGGGAATTACATTTTACAATGCACATATTTGTGAAATAAATAACCTAATAAAACTGGGTTGTTACACTGATTCATTAATTTACTTCTTAGTTAGCAGTTATTAGAATTTATACTGAGTTACCATTTTATTAGGCACGCTCCCATCATGCCTAGAATGCAAGGCGTTATCAGAAACCTTTCACGCACGCAAGTTACCAGAATGCTGTGCGAATGAAATACAGTGCGACAGTGAGATAATAACATGACTAACCTGGGTCAGCGTTTCTCGAAGTAAGGTCTGCGAGGGAATTTTAGTGGTAAATAAAATTTTATTAGTAAATGAGTTCCTGTTTTGCTAAAAGTTATCAACCTGCCGTATGTAACATAGAGCTGTCCAGTGCTATCTACACTGGAGGAAGAAACTCAAGTGCATGAGGAAAGATACTAGAGCTGCTACATAAACTGAATATGAATTCGGCAATAAGGACTGATGGAACATGATCATGTAAAGATAAGCAGGGTAATCAGGAACGCAACTGACACGCAGTACTTGCAGAGTGATCTCAATAAGCTGGACTATTGAAATAAGCTTTCAATAAATTATGCACTTTGGTGTAATGAGATAACCAGTGTCGTATTATATAAATGCGATTATGCTAGAAGAAACTGACCAGGATAGGGATCTTGGAGTTTTAAAAGACAGGAAGTTGAAGTTCTGAGACCATATAACAAAGACCGCAAATACAATTCAGAGGACAATTACAATACTGAAACAACACTGACATGCAAGATTAAGTCATTTTGCCTCTTTGATAGACTTCGATACACGATAATATCTGGACCACTGTGCACAGGTCTGGTCTCCTAGTTCCCGAGGTGATGCAAATGCAGTGCAGAGGTTCAAAGGAATATTAAAGAAGATATCGGGATTGTGGAATGTAGATTATGAGGAGAGAGAGAGAGAATTTGTGGATTGAAGACGCTAGCAAAAAGGGAAAAAAAAGGAGGGCGATATCCTAGAGACCTACAAATTTCTGAAAGGTTTATACAGGATACTAGTACGTGGAATTATTCATTTTGTGGAGGGCGGGAAGAGGACATTTATGAAAATTAAGAATGAAGGCTGTCAAGAAAGGGATGAGAGCTAGATTTCTCTCTCATAGAGCGGTGTTTGGAATGGCTCGCATTAGGAAGTTGTGAGTGAGATAGTGTGAATGAATTCAAATGAATGTATGACGCGGTGCGAGTGATATGTAGCCTTCCTCAACGAGTCCTTAACTCCTGTAGGTCTCTTGTAATAATAATAATTTTTATCGTTGTTTGTAAATAGGTAAGGTTTAGAATACGATATATTAAAATCATATTAATTAAAGAGTTTATGTAATTCGTTTAATTTCAGTATAATAATATGCATAATATTTTTTCGCACATGCTGTATATCTCAACACGAGAGTGTATAATAGTACATAATCAGCTAGTATCTCCATGCTATAGTGAGAAATGCACCGAGATCTTCCATCCTAATTTTCCTTAGACTTAATTGTTCTCTGAAAAATACTCAAGTTGTGTATATTATGCCAACTACTCCACAGTTTTTCACTTTGGATTAGCATATGAAGGCTCACCTCTGGTGGTAAAATAGGATCTATCGATAAAGGGTGGGGTACGAGGGATAGTTGAGTTATATAATTTGTCTAAGTGGGCCGCCGCCAGAAAGTCTGGGAAACACCGACCTAAGCGACTAATTATTCAATGCAAGTTGTGTCCGTAAAAGTGACGTTCCTCAAAATTTTTGTGTAATATTAAAAATTTGCTACAGACCGGTGTCAGTCCGCAGCAGTCAACGGCTGCACAACCAGAAATGTTCTAGCTAACAGCAGGTCTGTGGCCGAAAAACAGCTTATGTTGACGAGAGAAGCCGCGGAGTATTACAAAAGTTCTGCAAAGAAGCACGTCAGAACGTCAGTGCTTTAAACCTCTCACGGATGGAGTGTAGCGGCAGCAGATTTACCACTAAAAATCAATAGTTCCACGTAAAACGCCAAACAAGCAGATAGTGGTATTAATTTGGGTATTGCGAAAGATATATTTACTTAAAAAATATATATATACATTTTAAAACTTAATAATTTAGACTTGATAAGTGCCGCGTTCCCAATAGAATTAAAGAACATAGTAATACCTATTCATCAAAAGTAATCGCAAATTCGTTTCTCTTCTTTAACTTTTCTCACAAATTATACCAATGATACTATTATAATGATATTAGATGACTTAAGTCCAGTTAGGGTAGAAACACAAGAAAAGAATGTCCTATGTAGCGGTAGATTTGAGTCTATCAGGTGTGAAGTGGAGGTTAACAGAATGAAATATATGATGGGGTGTTGCTACAGACCTGGCGGCTCAGTTGCAGGGGACGAAGAAATGCATCGCTAATTTAGCCTTATGGGTACCAAACGAGTGATCGTTATGGGCGACTTTAATTTTCCAAACATTGATTGGGTAGAAGAGAAATATCATGATAAGAAAGAAGAAGAAATTATTGAATTGTTGCGAGACAATTTTCTCAAGCAGTATGTGAAAGAAGGAACTCGAGGTCAAAGAGTGTTGGATTTGCTCAAAGCGTCAGAAGGGATCTCTGTTAATGGATATTTTGGTGACAGTGATCATGCTGTGCCTTCTTGGGAAGTACCTAATTGTATTGATGCTCCAATTAAAACAGTAATTACAAAGCTAAATTACAAAGCTGGAAATTATGATCAACTTAGGAGAATACTATCTTTGGTCCCATGGTATCAGTTACTGAATGGGAAAAATGTCTGCAATGCATGGGAATCTTGGTAAAAGTGCCTAAATGTATCTGAGTATATCCCTAGTATTCGAAGAATAAATAGTTTGGGAGTGAAATGGATGTGCAATCTTATTAAAAGAGAGATCCACAAGAAAAAAATGTGGAAAGAATATTGTAAACATAAGAGTGAGAAGAGTTATGAAACATATAAAGCACAAGCCATAAAAGTCACGAGTATTGTGCAGAAAGCAAAATTGAAGTATGAAAAGAAATTGGCCATGCAAGCTAAAGGCAATTCCAAAATTTTTATCGTTATGCTGCAAGCAAAAGAAAGAAAGAATGTGAAAGAATAACTTTATTGAATGCAGATGATATTCGAATGTCGGAAGCTAATGAAATTGTTCAGCTAATGAGCGCTCACTTTGCTAAGGATATATCAACCAGGTGTATGTAACATGGTGCACAGTGCTACTGCGACATTGAACGAAGAGTTCGAGGTTCATGAAAATGAGGTTGAAAAGCTGTTGCATAATCTGGATAAGAATTTATCTATAGAGACAGATGGAATATCAACCTGTTTGCTAAAGGAGCGTTCAGTAGAATTGGCTAGGCCTTCATTTGTTTGTATGACTTGAGTCTCAGCTCAGGAATGATACCACAAGAATGTATGATAGTCCCATTGTACAAGGGTGGTGCAAAAACTGATGTGTCTAACTACCGACCGGTCAGTATCTCTGGTGTGGTAGTGAAGATTTTAGAGAAGTTGGTAAGAACTTGCATACAGAAATGGGTAGACAAACATGCTATACTCTGCAAACAGGAGCATGGGATTACTAAAGGAAGGTCGTGTTTTAGCAATTTGCTCATATTTAATAACAATATTACGGTCGAGTTGGATAAAGAGAATGAATACACAATGATAATGTTGGATTTTTCTAAAGGCATTTGATAGGATGCCACACGGAAGGCTGTTGCAAAAACTGGAGAATATGGGATTGGAATATAAACTCTTGACCCAGATCAGGGGATGGTTGACAGACATCAAAAAGTGACATACGGTGGTTGTGAATCTGCCAGATTTAAGGTGACCAGTGGCATACCTCAGGGTTTAGTCCTTATGCCATTATTGTTCAATCTGTACATCAATGACATCAGGAAGGATCTAACATCAGATGTGCAATGGTTTTCTGATGATGCGCAGAGAGGTAGGGCAAACAGGCATGCTACTGATATTTAGCACTTACAAAATGATTTAAATGGGCTGGAAATTTGGGCAAACGAAAATGGATGTCAGATTAGAGTTCCAGCGGCATATTATATTAGCGGGGTTATGCTACAAGAAACTGAGGAGGTAAGAGATCTTGGCGTATTGGTGGATAGGAATTTGAAGTTCGAAAGTCACATAGCAAACGTTTCAACTACAACTCAGAGGATAATTGCGATGTTGAAGCGAATGTTGACATGTAAGGATAAGGCAGTCATTTTTCTTCTTTATAAGGCTTTGATAAGACCACACCTGGATTATTGTGCGCAGATTTGGTCTCCCGGGTTCCAAGGGGATAAAGAAGCTGTAGAAAGAGTGCAAAGAAGAGTTACAAAGATTATATCCAGATTACGGGATTTAGATTATGAGCACAGATTGGAGTATGTGGACTGCAGACTCTTGTTAACAGGAGTAAGAGGGGTGATATGATAGAGGTCTATAAACGTTTGAATGGATGTTATAGGATATCACCTGATGAAATTTTTCGTTATGTGGAAGGTGAGGAGAGAACACGGGGAATCCATGGAAGTTAAATTTATTTGCAGTCAAGAAAGATGTAAGAGCTACGTTTTTCTCTCACAGTGGAATAGTTTGCCTTTAGGGGGTAGTGAGTGCATCTAGTGTGAATGAATTTAAGGGGAGGTATGACAGCTAGTTTTAGGGTGATTTATAGTCTCCCTCGATGAGTCCTTGACTCCCTGGAGGTCTCATATGATGATGATAATAATAATAATTAGATTAGAAAAGTAAAAATCAGATTTTCTTCAAAAACCGAAGTATCGAATATTTTTTGTTATACGTTTGGCGTGGAAGCTTTTTTTTCCTTCGAAAGTTTCTCCACTAATTTTCATTAAAGCGAAATTCGTTACTGTAAGTCCCGTTAAGTAGTAGACTTTCTTAGGCATTGGAAGTTTGGAAAAATGACTGTATTTTCAACATATGTACAGAAGGGAATTATTCTTCACAATTAACAAAATTAATCAGAAATTAAGGTTTATTATAAAATGTAACATAAGATATTAAAAAAACTTCAAATATCATGATTATTTTCTAACGGAAATTTCTACTTCATTTTGTGATATATATCACAAGTTAGTGTTATTTAGACAAACATGAAAAAGGTTGCAATCCTCTCCGACTCATCTAGACTGGCGAATCGTTTTTGAGAAAGTGTGCCAATATTGCCGATAGGTTTATGAAAAAAAAAGTTTGCGTGCTCCTGGATCTGAACAACAAATTATTATTCTTAAAACTTATTTTATTCTATATTTTCAGATTATAAATGATATATAATACAAAGTATTAATAAGAGAGAATAAAATGTCAGTTTTATTTTACTGTTTTACGTTATATGTATTTTTTACGTAAATGCTAATACAACACTATAACAGCAACTGAAATAAATGTGTTTTATGAAAATGTTTAAAAAATTAATAAGTGACACTTTAAAACATGTAATAAAAATATAATGTACAGAAAGTAGCTTATAAAAACATGAAATGTAACAGAAAACATAGTAACTGTCACAAAGAAACACAGAAAAGTTTGGGTTCATATTATAAAAAAAGAAATGAGAAGGTAAATGAAACTTATCAGTGTAAGATTGGCAGTTACACCAAGGATGAAATTTTATATCACAGTTGCATTTATTTGTTTTGAAAAAACTTTGTTAGAAGTGCAAGCTTCTAACAAAGTTTTTTAAAAAAGTTTTTTAAAAAAGATTGTGCACACCTGCCATAGACTCGTCGTTCCTGATTTAGACTGCTATCGACAATCTTTATCAGAACCCCTTTTGAAAACTGCATGGAATCTTCGGAACCTGGCGTTTAATCCGATGAATCATGTTTCATAGCCTATATCAGTAAATTTTGTGACTCAAATAGCAAGTAAATTATATTGGGGGGGGGGGGCTTCGCAGACGACTACATTGACGATCATCTATCTAATGAAGGCCAAACTATGAAAAATGCGATTTTAAAAAGGTAGTGACATATTTCACATTGATTAACTTGCACTTCATGTAACAGAATCGGATTTTTAAATTCCACAACGCATCTTTTACGCTCTTGAAAGATTCGAATTTTAGAATTCAAAATGCAACTCCATAAAGATTAATAAAACTGCAATGTTTTAACAGCATATCAATAATGTAGCTAATATATGGCATATTCCAGTCTAAACCACGAATCATGCACCATAACAGTTAACTCACACCATGGAATTGCGATTTCATGTAACTTATGGTTTACGCGAAGTGGATTTTAAGTTTAAAAAATTTCTGAAATATAATTATACTATATAAGGATACAAAATATTCTACAGTATGGTAAAGTCTGCCTCCAACACATTGAAACATCTAGTCTCTATGGAGTAGATAACTATGCACTCAAACTCTGTAGGTACTGATCAATTCCAATGAGCAATCAATGTTTCTCTTATAGATTTATCTTATCTTTAGGTTACCTCTTTTGTACAAATTGATAATGGATAGCCGGTCATTAAACAAGATGCTTATTTCAATAGTGTACTTTTTTAAACACACACAAGGAATAAATACATCTATTTAGTCAAAAATCTTCAATTTACTCACTTTAATAAGAAAATAACCAAAGAATATCCGAATATAAAACCTCAGCCTCTCCATAGCTCAGCCGGTAACAACAGTGCCCTACGGTTGGAAAGACACTTTCAACCGTAGGGCATTGTTAGAATTCCATTTGTCTCTAAAAATCATAAAACTTCATTCATACCTCAGCGACGATTTTTCCGAACCGGAAACCATTTTTTTTTATTCTTCAAGACATACAAACCCAAAGAATACGCACGAGTAATTGATAAGCACAGACTACACATATAAGAATAACTGTTCAAATCGTGGCGTTAATTAGATTTATACAAAGCTAAGTTGTTACTTGGCGATGACAGGCCATGAGTCTAACACCTAAGGAAGATAAGATGAATTTAAAATAATCAAATATGGTGGTTTGAAGCCACTGAGGCTGGTGTATGAAGGGTGGAAAATCATGCTTTCTATGAGAACCCATCAACTTACCTTCCACTGAAAGGTCCTTATAAGTGTTATCCCTGTCTTAGACAGAAGGAACCTTCACAGTGCCTTAGCTGCGCTGCAGAGGCGATCGCACAAATTCACTGGTGTGGAATGAATAAGTTTTTAAAGTTACATTTTATTATCGCCTTTTAATCTCTTCTATGAAAAGTTATTCATTACTAAATCTGTTAAACTAAAGAGTGTCAGTTGTTACTCTTGGATTACGCAATGCATTTCTTGATATATATTTAAAATTGGAATATATTTGAAAAATAACTGGCCTTCATTAAGTAAAGTCATACAAACAAAACTTTAATTTAAAATAAAAATAATGAAACGTTATGAACCTATCACGTTTCTAAAAGAAAATTTAAGATGCATAGTGCAAGCCCTAAAATCAGTAACCTTGATTCCAGTAAATCGTGGGGGTTATTAATCATTTGAAGCATTCTAATATTTATTATTTTTTTATTTTTTTCATTACATTCCTCTCGCAAAGATACTATAAAAATATCCTGTAAAGTTACTCTTATATGAATTTAAATAAAAATCTTAGCCACTAATTTTTTTTAATATTTAAAATTAAACCCATTGGCACATAAGAAAAAATATGGCGTTTTTTTTAAACATTTAATATTCAAATTAATTTATTTTAATAAAATTATTTAAAATTTAGAATTTTTAAATGTGAATATTTTCGAAATCGGTTGTAAACTTATATTTCGTTAAATACTATAGATAGGACAAGAGCAAGATAATCCGGAAACCCTATTTTAGAAACCTAAAAGGAGAAAAAAAAAGAGCAGTCTTTTTTTCCAAGCTAAGTCAGGTCTCCAATAAATCACGATGGTAATCGCACAGTTAATAAAATTCATCTACCACTTAATTAAGTTATAAGGCAAATGTAAGTTACACTGCTATTCCCAAAGAATGAAACTTTTTATAGTGCTTAAGCATGCAAAGTGAATGTTGCAAAACTTTTTTTTCTACATTGTTATGGTGAATCCCACTCAAGAAAGCTTGTAAACCTTTAGTACTGCATGTGGACTAAGAGTTAGATAATTCAGAACCCTACTCTATAGACAAAAAAAATGGAATTTTGGAAACCCAATGTAAGGTAGGAAGAGATATTTGCTGCTAAACTTTTCAGTTAAGTTTTGCTGGTTGTTTTATGTGATTTCAAACTCCACCAATAAAACTATATTATACACGTTTTCCCTGATAGTGTTTCGGCTGTAATTTTTGAAGTGTTGTATTCCGGTATAATTTTTATATAAATTTTGTAGTACACTTTATAAAAACTTGCTTGCTTCACAGTTTCTCTGGCGAAAATGGCTGAAACTAAAAAATCATTCTATGTTTCAGATTCAGTAAAAAACCATGAAGATCTATAAGAAATCTATCAAAATTGGTAAGACTATTGCCACTACAGCAAAAAGATAGCTGTTTTGAAAAGAATCTTGTTTAAACACTACAGAATAAACGAGAGACGAGTAAAGCTTAAAAAGATTTATCTTATTGGAAAAAGAGAGAAACCTCATGAGTTCCAGTCAAAACAACATGAAGTACTTTCTTGAGTGACCATTTCTTCTACAAGATAGTTGGCAATTTATGTTCGTGATCAGCGTGGCGTGGGTTAAAAACAACAGAAATAATCTCCTGTGATCGTTTTCATTACTCGGATCAACCTTAAAACCTTGAAGAGAGTAATAATCACGCTTCAAGAAATTTTTCCTTTGTTAAAAGGATTAATGAAATTAGCACATTTCACAAAGTGTGAGTCTCGATTTAGAGTGGGTTTACGTTCAACTACGGATAAATATTGGTTAATTTTTAGATTACAAGTTTAGACAGTGTTCGTTTTCTGCAATCAAGCTGACTGTTATTTCTAAATGTGTGATGACAGTATGATAATCTAACCCTGTCATTTATTTTTATCACTAATATAGAAATACACACTTTACGATACTTTGGGATTAGTGTAAACCGAATCCTATCATATTTGTAAACATCAAATGCTGTCCATCTATGAAGAATAGCTCCACCTATGAAGTGAACAAAGTTCAATATAAACATAAAACTGATTAACAATAAAAAATAACTACCATTTTAACACACAACTAAAAGCCTAGCAATAAAAAAACGCCAGATAATAAAAAGTTAGATTCAGGAAAAATGCAAATATTACGGAGAATAATCTTTTTCTTTCTTCATTTTGTTCTTACAGGATATGAAGAACTGAACATGCATACAGCTATTCTACAGTAAACAGCCCAGTATATGGTTTAAATCCTAAATAAGAGAGACGCATACACGAATTTTAATATTAGGTGTGGGTAACAAAATCCAGTTCTAACATTTGATAAAACGAAGTACATGTTAAATGATTTACCAGTTATTAGTTAAAGGAGATTTCATAACAGAAGTTAAGCCCACTATCAATCATTAAGGGTTTTGTTTCGGAAAAAAAAAAGATGATTTTGGTCTTCCAGTTTGCTATCAAATCTTGAGCTACAACTAGCTACAGAACAAAAATGATACGTCGATCAGAGGATCTACTTACCTAATTTATATCTTTAGTTGGAAGAGACTAGATCTGGCAAGTCACCAATATCCTATATGTGTCATCGATAATTCTGAGTTGAAATGCAAAGAGCGGGCCGAGATTATTTGCATCTGAGCTCATCACAATAAAAAAAAATAATTGGTAATATTTGGACAACATTCGGCCCCCTATCAAAAAAATTACACTACTCAGTTCAAGGCTTTGCTAGCTGGTATAACAAACATATCGATAACGTATATGGTAGACAGCATTGCGAGGTGGATGTAGTTCTAGAGAACGTTTTAAAATAATAAAAAAAGATGAAAGCATCCGTGTTCAGTACAGTTCGGAAAAGTGCAGTATTTGTAAATGCACTTGCGAGATAAAGCAGACAAAAACAAAACAAGGAAAGAAAACACGTAGGATTTGTAGCAATAAAAAACGTATTGCGGCACGAGCTACGAAGAGTGTATTCATTCATCTTGCATGATAAAAATGAAACAAACAGAAGTACAAATTTAGCACTTTTGAATTCGTAAAATAGAATGCGTACCATAAATCAAGTGATACGTGAGAGTATTTAAAAATTAACACTTCCGGCTAAATAAATGAAACACATTAGTAAATGAATATTTTTACAGCAGCAATATAACATAATGTGTGTATATATCGTCCTAACAGTGGAGAATGTAATCAAAATTGCTGACGTCTTCCACCTTTCCATTCTTATGAAAGATGGTTCACGACATTCTCAAAAATATCTATTGATCCATCCATAAGAAAGGATAATAAATGAGACGAGATATTCTAAAGTATTATTATATATACACACAACGAATGAGATATCCGAAATAACTTTAATGTTGATTTTATATTTTTATCCTTCACAAGTTTTCAGATTAACGAGAAAGGGAACTGGTTATGACGTGGTGATTCCAAGAACAGGTTTCAGTATTATTTACGTGCAGCCCTATGAAGGAACCAAACACGCAACTTCATACCCACATTACCCTATCGATTTTCCTAAAACAAATTCGTTATCATTTCCTGTAAAGAGACCAAGTCAGCAGATGGTAAGAACATAGTTTGTATTAGATAGTTTGCACCCATTTAGTAACCTTAAGCAACAGAACGGTCTCACCAAGGTAGAGAAGGTTGGTTTATTGTTCTAGAACTGCTCAATAACTGAACAGGCTACAACATGCTTTTTTCTCTCCACTTCGAAATGTTAATTATAGCAAAATATCAGATAAAATATTGCAATTAACAGTGATTCATTAATGAATGCAAGTGTAGCTCCATCCCACGCTCTGCCCAATTCACTACCAAAGGGATAAAGCCACAGAAATAATTAAGAGAAATAGTCTTGAATATAATATTTAATGCATCTTGAATGGAGAAGAAAATGCGTCTTCTATGAATATAATTGAAGTTATGAATTATAAAGACTATGCTATTTCATTAAAAGGGTTTTAGCGCACTCATATATGTACAATTTATTTCTGCTGGACTACTCAAGGAAGAATGACGAAGTTGTTCTGTCCTTTTTCCCCCCGTTTTGTAATCAATTTTTGTGGACTGATCTACGATGAGGTTAGAGAATTAATTATATACAGCTATATTGCGTATGCTCTATATTTCAGGGAATAATGATTCAGTGAACTGCTAGCATATGCTAAATTAGCATGCTTTTTGTATGCAAGGTAGATCCAGATTGAGGTTGATGGATCACTGCCCCAAATTAGATGAACAAACATTACGAATTTTTAGATGAACAAAGCAAAACCTATCTATAATCCATCTGAATTGAAAATATATTAAAATTTTGAAATAATTGTTATTTAGAGAAGCTTAAAAAGAACTGTAAAACCTGAAATGTAAGGATGGATATCCTTGATATAGCTGTACCTCCCTCATTCTAAGATGAAACTGGTTACATTTGACTGATAAAGGGGATCCTACAAATGCAGGGAATTTTATACTTCTGAAGAGCAAAGAATCAGCTCACGTTTATTTTTCCTTGATAAACTGAGAGAAATTTTGCAAGTCTTTGAACATAGTTTTTACGCCATATTTTTCTGATAACATTTCAGTTATCTACGCCTACGATCCTTCAACACATTTTCTTTTCTGTAATATCAACGAGACTTAAGGAAATTTATAAGATGATATTTGTTTACAAAGTACCGCATGTAAAAATATGCCGAATCGTCTCAATTTCAACTAGTCAAATAAAAGCAGCCATATACATGCGAAAAAAAAAGCCTGAGATGTATTATTTTTGGACTTGGTAGGCTATAATAACAAACAAACTCCTTAAAACTCCCACGTAAAAATTCCTATAGAACACTAAGTGTTAAATGTACATCCTAGTCCACAAAGGTTAGAAATCTATAACATTACTAACGTGGACGGGTTAAGAGTCACATAAACCGAAAAACTTCTCTAAACACCAGATGAGGAACTTTTTTAAGACACTCCATGCATCCAATAAACAAGGTGGTGGTGGTGGTGGTGGTAGTGTGACACCAAGAGATGGTGTGGCAGTACAGTTACCTTACTTATTCTGCCACCCAAAGACATTCCCAGACATCCATGACATGCTGGTTGGAAAGCGAAGGTACTATCCACTCAGCCAACCGTAGCTGCTTATTTATTAAAGCATAATCTATATAACAATATAACAATAATCTATATAACTATATAACAATAATCTATATAATCATAACAAATATGACCACATTGCCACCATAAAGGACGTAACTGCGTCTATTAGAGAGCAAAAGGAAAGGGTGAAAGAAATGATTGTTGTGGCAGGTACGAATGATTTGAAAGGAGATAAAATGGAAATGATAGAAGACCTGAATGAATTGTTTGAGGTAGCAAAAGAAAAGAGTGAGAGAGTTAGAATGATTAGTCTTTTGCCACGGTATGACAGTGAAATGTTTAAAAGGAGGGCTATAATTGCAAATGACTTTATGCGTGGGTTATGTATGACGAGTGGTGTGGAATTTGTGGATGTGTGGAGTGAGTTTGATGGGCGAAAGGATCTATATAAGATGGATGGCTTGCATTTGAATGGTTACGGTGTAAGAAGACTTGAGAAAGTGTTGCTGAATGTAGTGGATGTGCAAACTCAGGGAAACTAGATTTGTTAGGGGGGGGGAGTAGAGATACAGTCCTTATGGAGGCAGTTGAATGTAAGAATGAATATAATATGCCAGAGAAAATAAGGACAACAAATCTGAGTGGGATAGTTAATATAAGGCATCAAGGTAGGGTTGGGGCTAATGGGGGTCTTAAATTCATGTACACTAATGCTAGGAGTATTAGGAACAAGAAGGAAGGGTTTTTGGCCATGGTTGGCACTTCCAGACCACAGGTTATAGGTATTAGTGAAACATGGCTGACTGTAGATGATATAACTAGTGGGATTGAATGTGATGGGTATAGTGTGTTCAGGAATGACAGAGAGAATAAAATGGGGGGAGGAGTATTGTTGATGATAGCTGATGAGCTCCAGCCAAGGAGAATAGAAGTTGAATTGCAGGATAGAGAAAAGAGCACATTTGAGGCCATTTGGTGTGAGATTGTGGCTAGCAGAACTAAATATACAATTGGGTGCTGCTATAGACCAGGTGATGGAAAAGATGGTGGTGACAGTATGCACAAGCAAATAGAAGAAATGGGTGGAAGGAGGGTGATTATTATGGGAGATTTCAACTATGGTCGCATTGATTGGAGTGAGGAGAGGACACACGGAAGGAAGGAACTGGATTTTATGCGGTTATTAAGGGATAACTATCAGCGACAGCATGTAATGGAAAATACTAGGGGTCAGAGAGTGCTTGACCTAGTAATTACATCTGAGGATTTGGCTGTAACAAATATGACCACATTGCCACCAATCGGTGAGAGTGATCATAGGGTCTTAACTTGGGAGGTGGCTAAAGGTGTAGAATTTTCAATTAAGACAGGGTACATGTGGAATTATCGGGCTGGAAAGTATGACAAGCTTAGGAGTTTGATTGGTTCAGTGTCATGGCATGTACAACTGCAAGGACTAGAAGTTGATAGTGCATGGGAGGTAGTTAAGAAGTGCTTGCATGAAGCAATGGCTGACTGTATACCTAGAGTCCGAATAATAAATCAAGTAGGGGTTAAATGGATGAATAACACCATTAAGCTTGAGTTGCAAAAAAAGAAACAACTATGGAGGGAATTTAAGGAGAAGGGTGACCGGCAGGCACATGAACGGTATAAAGCACAGGCCAGAAGGGTGACGAGTGTGGTAAGAAAAGCAAAAAAGGATTATGAAAGAACATTGGCCATGCAGGCTAAAGAGAATCCTAAACAGTTTTTTAGATATGTAGCAAGTAAAAGGAAAAATGTACATGGCAGATTGATTTTAAAGAATGCCGATGGTAGGGAGGTAACTGAATCAGTTGAGATAGTTGAGTTACTGAGTGAGCACTTTGCAAAAGTATATCATCCAGGTGGTGACATTGCAGAAACGAATAAACCAGTAGATTATACGGGAATTGTGGTTAATGAAGTGGAGGTGAGTAGTCTATTGCATAACCTCAATGTCAATACATCTGTGGGATTGGATGGTATACCATCTCGTGTTGTACGAGAAGCAGCTAAAGAATTGTCAGTACCCTTGACCATTTTGTTTAATTTGAGTCTCGGGTCTGGGTTAGTCCCGAGCGGGTGGAAAGAGGGGAAAATAGTTCCACTGCATAAAGGTGGTTCCAAGACTGCTGTAGTAAATTACCGACCTATTAGCATATCAGGAATCATTGTCAAGGTCTTAGAGAAAATAGTCAAGAGGAAAATACAAGATTGGATAGAAGAAAATGGGATACTGTATCGGGGACAGCATGGTTTTGTGAAGGGTAGGTCATGCCTCAGTAACTTGCTCACGTATTATAACACAGTGACAGCTGAACTGGATAAGGGTAATGGGTTTACGGTGATTCTACTGGACCTTGCCAAGGCCTTTGACAGGATTCCACATGGAATTCTAATCAGTAAATTGCAGCATATGGGAATGGACATAGGGTTGGTGAGATGGATAGGAGGGTGGTTGACGGAGAGATATCAGAGAGTGGTTTACTCGGGAGTAGAGTCCACAAGATGGCCTGTGACTAGTGGTGTGCCACAAGGATCTGTTCCTGGACCACTGCTGTTTAATTTGTTCATAAATGATATAGGAAATGATCTGAGAGGAACAGTTCATTTGTTTGCGGATGATGCGAAGTTGGGTAGGGCAATAGTGAATGCAGATGACGTCAAAATTTTGCAGGATGATTTGGATAGATTGGAGGTCTGGGCTAAGGAGAATGGATGTCAGTTTAATGTGGCAAAATGTAAGGCTATGCATTTTGGGGTGAAAAGATTGGCGGCAGTTTACTGCATTGGTGGAACCGTGCTCCAGGAAATTGATGAGGCACGAGATTTAGGAGTGTTGGTAGATAAGGAATTGAAATTTAGGGGACACATTGCAAAAGTGACCAAAACAGCTCATCAAATCACTTGGTTGCTGAAGAATACGATGACAAGCAGAGACAAGCAGGTTATTGTTCCTCTGTATCGAGCCTTGATAAGACCCCATCTAGACTACTGTGCTCAGATTTGGTCACCTAGGTTTCTTCTTGATGGGGAGGAGGTGGAGAGGATCCAGAGGCGAGTGACCAAGATGATAGCAGGTCTGTGGAATGAACCGTATGAGAACAGGTTGAGGACTTGTGGGTTGCAAAAATCGGTTGATAGGCGGAGGAGGGGAGATATGATTGAGACATTCAAATTACTGAAGGGTTTCTATAAAATTAATTCAGAAGATATTTTTGAGTACAGGGCTGGTTGTGGGAGGACTAGGGGACATCCATGGAAACTGGGCAAAAGTGTGGTTAGTAAAGGTGTTAGAGCTGGGTTCTTTACTTTTAGAGTAGTGAATGAGTGGAATGCGCTCCCTGAGTCTGTGGTGGATGCTGTGACAGTGAATGAGTTTAAGGCGAGGTATGATAGATACTGTATGAATGTCAAATAGTTGTGATGAATATGATTTGGGGCCTCCCTCGATGAGTCCAATGACTCCCTGGAGTTGCCCGTAATAATAGTAATAGTAATAATAATCTTTACCCACATATTATTCTGTAACAGTGATGAAACATTTCAAGCTACTGTGACAAACTTACAAAATAACAGAATCTTGACAAGCGCGTGCCCTTTCCTCACACATTTGTAATCAATTTTTGTAATTCAATTTAACGAATTAATTATTTAAATTAATGTTTTTAATTTATGGCTGGACTTAAATTGTTTAATTTAGAAAATTACACATAAATTAAAGATATAAGTAAAGAGAAAAAAATTCCATATTTTTGAGTCGACATGAAAACAAAAGCGTCTCATCGAATGTTTACCTTATTTCGCAAGCGTATTTTAGTTTACCAAGCTTAGTTTACGTTATTTCATAATATGCATTATGTTTTGATAATATGAGCATTAATTTATATGAACTACGTTGGCAATCAATTAAGGAAGATATCTAATACAGGATTTGCTCAATGGTCTCCCTAACTTCTTTGTATGAATAACAAATTCCTTTAACACTTTTTTTTTGTGTTAGAATTAAATCATGATGTTGGCAGTTTCTGAAATTTTAAGCCGAATTTTCAATATATATAACCTCTTTCTTCATCAAATATTATTCTTCATTTAAAAAAAAATTAAAGTCATAAAGAATAAAATTACCAAAAAAAAAAAAAGACTATACGCGGTTAACTCCGCATTACACTGAACAATGGTTGATGCAATTACGGAAAGTTGGCGTACTCGTAATTGTGAAAGAACAGATTGCTTCTGCTCTTTCACAATTACATCAACATCAACTCGAGTGCACTCATCTACATTTCGTTTTTTGTGAAACTACGTTCATTGATTTGCAGTCTTCTTCAAAGCATCTTTAATAAGCAAGTTCGACACATTTCTTATTTACAAGGAGAACTTTTAATCGCAGTATCCTCTGTAGGAAGTAATGCTACGGAGGCATCAGCTAGAAGCAACTTTGGATGTAATTGGTTTTGTAAGAGAGTTTTGAATATGACTGTCATCGCAATTAACTCAACTTCTCCGTGTTCGCTGACGGGACTTCTTTCATATACGTAAATTGTACAAGAGATAACAAACAAAAAAAGGTGGTTAATTTGAGTGGGCGAATCACGTGACTTAACAGCAAGAGGAATTTAATATTCTAACTCGCTGAAGAATATACTTCGTCCTAATTTCTTTCACTCTGCTCTAAATTTGAGGTAGGGCTTGTGATACGCTCTGTTAACAACGTCATGAGATGTTCTTCCACTGCTCAGCAGCTTCAGTGTTTATGCACATGTATCCCAAACGGATGTTAACATAACTCCCTTTAAAATTCCCTTCGGATCGTTTCAGACAATACAATATGTTTGCGATTCACAGTGAAGTCCAGGTAGTAGTAGTCTTAATTGCCCGAAACATTACACACTTGTTGAGCGCACGTGCGTTTTCATGATGGTGCTCTTCCGACATCGTTTTTTACGTGTAAGACGTCACCTTCGAAATATTTCCTGATACAGGTTACTAATCTCTGCGGTGCTTATCAATGAATCGACCGCAAAACGTGCATCGACAGATACATGTTGCTTACACTCAACGAATTCTCTCGTTCAACTATGACGAATCTTCGCACGGGAACTTGCACATAAAAAAGCGCACATGAGATGGGATTTACGTTTAGGTTGTATGCATCATAAACGTAAATGCTAACCAGTGTGTCCACGTAATTTTTTTCCGCCTAGTGCTTGTTCTCATTCTTAGTTTGCGCAGTGTTAATTTTTTTGTTTGTATTTTTAATGTTTCTAAAAATAAGCGCATGAAAGACAAACCATTGACTAACATTTTACATCCATTAAATATTTATTCCATTATGTGATTCATTCAATTACATTACGAAAGAGTTAAAAAACATGAGCCACGTATTAAAATGCGATCTGAAAATTGTATTAAACGAGCACAATATATTTTAATTTCACAAATGCGGACCAAATATCGTGGAGTATATTTATTAACTGTTCTGTTTCATCAAAATACATTGCGAGATTAGATTTACAGAGGGAAAAAAAGCGGAAAGCGCCAATAAATAGACTACACGAAAACAGGAAAAATATTCTTTATTATTAAATGGATACAAAAGAAGAACAAGGAAAGAGAGAGAGAGAGATGACACCTTTATTACGTATTTCAACAGGTGCGTGCTGAAGGCGTTTCCTCCAGCTGTTTACCAAAAATTAATTAATACATAGCTTTCAACAGCCACTTATGGTAATTACGTTTAAGGTGGGGACTTTCGTTAGTGGGACATCACAAGTGACTGACTTAGCCATTACGGAACGAATGAAATAAGATGAGTAGCGATTTTTTTTTCTGAAAGTCCTCTTTAAAATATATATATTTACATTAGTTATCACTTATGCGTCATTCGTTTTAGTATATAATTTACATGGTACAATAAATAAGGCGGGATTCATCATCATTGAATGCCAGAGATTGACTGAAAATGAAAATAATAAATACTGAGTCTAGGAAAGTGGCTGCGTGTTTTTCATTATTCCATTACGGACATGTTTTTAAACTAGTTACGTGCTGATACAGTGCTCCTAGTTAGCATAATTTATCGACTATATATATCATACATTTTTTCCACATAGTATATTCAAGCCGAGATTGTCGTTATACATGAAAACATGGAAGAAAAAGTCAAATCTGTCAGTCTGCTGACATGAAAACAAATTGCTTCTCCTACAATACGTATTCAGAATCGTGTTATTATGGAAGAATGGCGTGATAGTTGTTTTATACATTTTTTACTGAACTGCAGGAATTATAAATAATTAAAAATCGTAGTATCTAAAACATACTATTAGAAAGATATATAAACGATAAACTGGAAAATTATTTCATGATTTGTTAACTGAAAAAAAAATATTGCTTAGAAGGTGTTTTGTTAATTACCTCTACCAGAAGTAATTCTTATTAAATTTATTGAATTCATTTAGATAACAACAGAAACAACATGTTATTGGATTTTAATACTGTTAAAAACGCATCAAAAACACTGGTTTTTAACTTGGCATTTTACACTGCTTTCCTGAACTGAAAAAAAAAAAAACTTGAGTATGAGAAGGGAGTCAGGTTTCTTTGTCGAGCCTGCACACATAATAACAAGCCAATGAAATTGATTTATATTCCTTCTAGGAAACAATAAATACATGATGGTTTCAAATTCAAGTATTACCTAGCTCATAAAATACAAGAATTCCGTAGGGGTCATGCCTGCAAAAGTTTGCTAAACTGCATTACAAATCTTTCATGCAGAGAAGCTCTTTTTACAAGAAAATAAAACTTTTCCCAGTTGAAGGTGCCGAGTGGCTATGCGAGCAATAAAGATGCGTATGTATGTGTGTCTCATGGAGTACTTTTCTGATGGCATGTAAGCGGTGCTTGGAAAGCTCCGTGAGGACAGGAAATGTGACGTTCTCTAAAAGTTCAGCGTCATCACAATCTTTGTGTTTTTTTGAATTTTTAGCAATCACAAATACCTTAAATTTTTGTCCAGAGCACAGATTTCGATCAGAAAAAAAAAAATAAATAAAAGAAAGAGAAATAATACGATGCAACAAAAGTATTCAATGAGTACTTTTTTTTTTTATAGAAATGAGAGAAGTGTTCAAGTATGCCATTGATCAATATGAAAAAAAAGTGTTCAAGTAAGTTTTCAATAAACTAATTATTTCAGTTTAATAAAGAAACAGTTTAAATAATAAAGACAATTAATTTCGTACATCTCCATAGTTTATGTTTTGAAAAGGAGACTAATACTAAAATATACTCATGATATTTTCAGAATTTAGAAATCCAAGTTTTTTTTTTTTGTGCCAATATCCAGCAATTTTTGGGCATACAAAACACACACAAACACCCGTGACTGAAGTAAGAAAGAGATCGCAGACAAAAAAAAAAAAAAAAGAAAAACAGCCAGTCATATCTATTATTTGAAAATAAGACGACTGGCCAACGAACCATGAAGCAAGTTGGAGGAAGAGGGGGGGGGAGAAGAAGCAGAGAGAGAGAGCTTCATTTCGGTGATGGAAGTTAAAGGCTTCCTTATAGAATTTAAGGTAATCCTCCTAAGTTTCTGTAAGTTCTTGGTAGTGGCATGTGGTATGCATAATAAGCTTAGATATTTTTTTTATAAATAGCAAATACGTATTTGTGCAAAGAGATCTCGAGATTTCTAAAGCGAAAACATTTTATCCAGTATGCTACTGATATATTTACGAAGTTACAAAGAAACAAAATTTAGTCATTGTCAAAGGCACGATCACTAAGTCGATAAAATCTTCAGAACCATGACTTAAAGTATGTTTTTATATTCAATATTTAATGAATAAAATGGTAAGAACGTTTTATCATTTTAGTGGATTTTTTCTTCATGTTGTTATCAAAAAATGAAGATGCAAAGGACAAAAAAAAAAAAAGCAATTATGTATTGGAAATAAGTCGAATTTCAAAAGATTAATACACTAAAGACTCCAGAGCTGAAAATAACTGAAGCCCTAATAAATGTGTTCCTGTAAATTCAGAACGAGGTAATTAAGGAAGAAATTGTTAAAAGCAAGTATTACGGCACAAGTTTTAACTAAAATCGATTCACATAATGCAGAGTTGTACAGCGGAATCTTTACACTTCAAATAAGTTAAAATTCCAAATGATAATCTTCTAACTTCGAGGAATACCCTTATCACACGCACACCAAAGAAATTAGGATGAAGCAACAGATAAGTAAAACTTAAGCAATCTATTACTTAGCTTTCGTCAATATTTCTTAGGAAAAGAAGGAAAAAAAGCCCATATCAAAGTCATTTATCAAATTCGTTCTAGACTTTTTCTGCATCTTATAACACAACTGTACAAAGCACACGTAATTTGGCGTGATCTCCCCCCCTTACCCCGACTGATGACATCAATGACCAAACATCTCTCTCTCTCTCTCGTTCTCCTAGAACGTTATCCCACAAAACGCTATAATTAATCTTCTAGTAAAACTAGTGCGCTTTCGAAGAAAGTGCAGTTACGCAGGCGCGCAAACCTCTTCCACCACCTCCACACATACACACACACACACAGTTCGGTCCTCCTCCTACTAAGAATGTCGATCCCGAGATGCGCGTGATTCTTTCCCCCTTCCCGCCTCCGATTCCTATACTCACTCGGTTATTTAATGTGGATCGGTCACGTTCGTGTCAGTCCTTCCTGCAGCTCGCTAGAACGCTGTCTTCTGATACTCAGCGGTGTCACGTACCTGCAACGGCGCCAGCTATGACAAGGTGTATGACCCGTAAGGTTATGATGACAACAACAACAACGGTGATGTGCTTAATCCCTTTTCTACTGATGCTGGTATTAGTTTCAGCAGACGCGGAGATGGCCCAGCTTTCCCCCTGGTTTGCAGGTAGGACGACAGCAATTTGTGTTATCGCCGTTCTGTTTATATCCTTTTAATTAATTAATTGTCTGCAGTGGTAAATTTTTTGTTGTTGTTTTTGAATCGTTTCCTGAATAGTCATAGGAAGTTTTTACGTACTATATTTGTCGCAGCAATCTACGGAACCTTTTTTTCGATAACCTCTTTTCTAAGTAAAAAATATATAAAATGTTTAATGCAGTCAGTGATTCATTTTTGAAACTGCGAAAAACTCCACTGGCGTTTAAAATTGCTATTAGGGAGGGTGCATAGAAAGATCTCTCGTTGTTTCATTGACATTTTAGCGATATAAAATCGATTTTTTATCCTTCTTCTGGTAGCTGACTTATAAAATAGGAATAAATCAGTTAAATGAAAATATTATGGCATTTTAAACAGGTTTATAAATATGATTTTTTTAATAAAAGTAGGAATTCCAAAATATAAGTTTGGCAGTTTCATTTACAACGAATAAAATTACAGAAGAACTACGGTCTACATATTTGTTACTTAAAAGAAAAAAAAACATACTTTTTAATGCAGTGGATAAATTTTTCACCAACAGACTATTTCATAAGGATGCTGTTAATACTGGCTATATTTGCAATCAGTAGTAATCAAAATAATCCACCAACGAATAAAAACTCAAATATAAAAACGCTTCACTTACGAGAATTCAATAAAATATCGAATATTTAGTACTGATGAAGGGATATATGGTTAGCGATCATCATTCTTAGGCTTAAACTTCAAGATGTATTTTCTATTCTGCTTTCACAACTTTGACTGAGACCAATCTGCAAACAATAATCATCGCATCGATTTCCTCGAAGTTTGATATTTTATCATCCTACTCAACAGGAAATGTATATCACTCAACTTTGTATCATTTTTATACTAATCTAAATAAATAATCTACATCTACTGACTAAAAAGTAAGTTCAAACTCAAAAGGCATCCAAATCCAATATACTAACTGTAAGATATTTTTACGTGACTAGGAGATGTTATCACATTAGAATAATTACGTTAATCCACTATGACAAAAAAAAAAAAACACCTGTTATGTCTTATTTCACTAAGAGTGAATTATTTATATTCACTCATATGTTGGATCATACATACACATGCACAGTCACCACTAGAGTACTTTTAATTTTCCTCAGAAGGTTAAAGCATTAATGAGTACTGTCGAGGATTATACAGCAGTAGCATAACGTTGGTAAATTCGTAGCTAAGCGGCTTTTATAGTGTAACCGTTTTGATAATTAGTAACTGAGGCAACTGCCGAGGGTGCCAAAAATGTTCCTTCAACAGTGCTACAGTTGTGATGCTCACTGTAAATCTAGAAGAATGATTTAAAGGATTCATTACCTACTGATATTTTCACACAATGAAAAAAAATCCAGGAAAATATCTTCTAGATTCTGATATTTTTACTAAAACTATAAAGCTGTTTTGAACAGTTACGGGGTTTTTTAATGAATGAAACAAGTTTGTTTAGTTTTGCGGAGGAAGAGAAAGAATCATTTTCGGGGATAAAATCCTCGTCTCCATATGAGATCAGCTAAATACTTATAAATGTTGAACTTGCGTCTTAAGCAGGATTAACGTAAGGTATTTCCATCCAAAGGACACTGCATTCTTGAAGGCGTTCATTTACAGATATAACACTTCAATTAGTTAACGGACTATATCACTCATATTTAACTGACATTTCGTTAATTTTTAGGTAGAAGCCATTTCCGCAGTTTGGCGTAAGGTCTTCACTCAGAATATTTAAGATTTACAGGGTCTTGGTTACTACGTTTGGTCTCTGGAGCAGCATTTACGGATTATCTATCAATTAGCAAACCAGCGAAATTGCTGAATTAATGCCTTTAATTACATTTTACGTTTTTAATTAAAAACATAAAATGATTTTAATTTCACCTTCGAAAATAAATAACAATTTTTTTTATATATGTTTCTAAATTTAATTTAGAAATTTATCCAGGCATTTGTCCTAATAAATCACCTCTCATTTCTATAACAAAGAATATATCTACTTTGGAAACAATGTGATGATTCTTATTGCGGAGATCGTAGCCTAAAAACGATAATTTATCTTTTGGTAAGTTGGAAGTTACGCTCAAGTTAGTAACGCTACTTGAAGTAAAACACCGCTCATCTTAAATTGAATATTTTTTTTCCTGTGTTGAGTACGTTTTGGAAACCAATTTTTAAAATGTTAAAATATATATATATATATATATATATGATGACTTGAATGCGTACACACACAGGTGACGCTAACTTGATTATAATACTGTTAGTATTTAATTTCTTAAATATTTAATTTCTTCTAATGATGATGAAGAAATTTCTTTGACAATTATCTCGCAAATACCTGCATCGATGAATTGTTATTCCCAGATACCTACTTTCCATTATGTACAATAAGCCAAGCAAACCGGCGAAAACGGCAGTTGTAATGTAATTTACGATTTTAATTACGTTATATGATATGTTTCTTTTCTGACCTGGTTTAATTGACATTATGTTGAATAGCAAAATATTTTCTTTCATTTTCTTCACTTTTCCTTTTTTATACCTGCTTTTTCATGTTTTCATCAACACGCTGTTTCATTTTTCCACATGCATTTCTTTTTATATCTCGCTTGACCGACTTTTAAGAACATTTCAGTAATTTTTGCACATATAACAAACAGCAAGTGCAGTTTAGCGGGATGCAAAGTGGCCGAAGTAGAAAGGTGGAAGCATTTCTCTAAGTATATATATATATATATATATATCAGTGTTTTATATGATGGAAATATCCAATTAAATTTTTTTTTCAAAAATACGTCATAAACTCAAGTAGCCGAAGAGTCTTTTAGAAAGATGATTTAAGTGGGATTCGCATCAGTAGTCTATTTAAAGAAATGACGGACTTTTAACAATTGAGGCTTAGCTACCGAGAAGTCCTTTCACTGCTTTTTATAAAAGAATTTAATTTACACATCGGTTTTCAAAATCGTTTATAGAACGATTGTAGAAAATCGATTATAGAACAAGATGTTTACAAAATTCTTTAGCCATCGAATCGAAACAAATAGCGGATGTTATTCTAGATATGTTTTGCCTGTTGTAACAACATGTTATCTATCCAAACGCACATCTGACCTTTTCGCACATCTATCAAATAATTTATTTTTTGTAGTTCACACACCATGATTAGGTGAAAACAACTGGAATTAAAGTTCGCAATTAGGTTAAGGCATCGATAAAATTATGGGGAAATTACTGTGTTAAATAGAGAGAATCAGTGATCTATGAAAATTATTTTATTGCTAATTTTTAAAACTGGATATGCTTCTCGACTGCCAAGATAGAACACGAATTCGCATAACTTCAAGCAGGGGTATTGAAATAAAAAACTCACAAACAACTACACTAAGTTCTGAAGTTTAGGACTGTTGTCGACATTATATTAAGATAATTATATCAGAATCTTTTACGTGACTTTATAGCGACTACAATATACAGAGTTCACGATAATTTGCTCACACCAGAAGGGGCTCTCTTTTGTTTCTTTCTCTCGCCGTATCGTCATTTGAGGAAATCAAATCAGATCGAAGAGGATCTAGCAAAAAGGGAAAGTTTCCTTTGGAACCTGATCAGTGCAGAAAACGCCAAGTCACTGATGTCTTTATACTTCAGCTCGATAATTTGCTCATAAAGATCAAAGTACGGTCATTTTTGAATATTTCGATCTGTATTAATTATACTATTCGTAAAAGCAGAGTTGTACTGTCAAATCGTTATCGATCAATCGCTTCTTCTGTGCATTTGTAAATGAACTACATTTTCAAATTCGTAATAGAGGATGACATGACATACTAAATTACAGCATATGTGATAAATGAAGTATGACGTCATCAGGAGAGTTTCAGTCTAGTTAGATTACAGCTGAAGTCAAAATCAATATACCATGACAGTTAACCGAGGATATTTTTTTCTTAGAGAATTTCCTAGTCGAAATATATAATAGGAAAAGTGCTTTGCATAAAATCGACCAATTCACCTTGAGCTGAAAAGACGTTATAGAAGTGTTCGCGAAGAAGAAATTTTAACCCTAATTCTTTCTCCCAAAGAGTGTCGTCGCTACCGTCTACACGCTATGGACTCCTCGAGTAGAGTTTACAAATAATCGCATTATCTTAAAACCACAATGATAAACTTTGGTATTTTGTTTAAAAAAAGTATATTATTCTGGTTTTATGTAAAAAAATTACACAAGCAGTTGTTTGCAGGATAAAACTAACAATGACGAAGTTATACATATAAACCAGCTTTACCTGATGCCGATATCAACGTGAAACATCCAAAAAAATGAAGGACTAGTGTCTAATATTTAACCCGGTGTTGCTGTAGAAAAGATATTTTTCTGTCCTTTTCATAGCTTTGTCATGAACATTCTGCTCCGAAAGTGATGATTTTTAAACCGATTAAAGAATATATAGGATAATATATTTCGGTGATTACACCACATTTTTTATTATTCAGTTATACAACATCGGTTTGTATCAGCAGAATGTTTAAGATTATCTAATCCTTAGCCGACCCGCGGTACTAATATTTATGTACTATACTTTTACAGTGTGAGTGGGATTTATATAAAATTAGGTTTACAAATCGTCTTATCTGTATTCAATTCAGATCCATCAGCTGAACAGCCGCTGGTTTGTAAACAGGCGATTAACAATGTGCTAGAGTAATGTGTGTGTGTTTAGGGAGTAGGTGGTCGGACAAAATTCCACTTTTCCTCCAGTTACTTATAAATCATACTGCGCGCGTTCCGACTATGCATCATCCGTGAATGTTTGTGAGATTGAGTTAAAAGTTTACTTCGTCTGATCTGCTGGATAAAATAGCAGATATACATTTATTCACACACCGTAGCGGTAATATCATTTTATTTCTGTCAGAAGTGTTTTCAAAATAGGTGATGAATGTTTTCTTTCCTTCAAGATAGCCTTCAAAGCTGGCCACCTTAAGTAACTGCACGACAGTCGGGCTGATACTCTTTGGGGTTAAGAAACCCAAACAGTACTTTTCCATTTCCTATTTATAATTTATTTATAGATTTTTCAAAAATCTATAAATAAATCTGCGTTGACTACAATTGTTGATTGAGGGCAAAATACAAATTCTTCATAGGATTTACTGTCAGTTTTTCAATACATACAGATGATGGAGCGGATGAATAATAAAAGTTTTAAGAAACATGCAGCAAAAAAATGAACAACTATCAGAAGTAAAGTGAAATAGTGAAAAAACACCCCTAAATAACTTAAATCTTCTTTTTTACATGTAAATGAATTCTTTAATGCATTCCCTAGAAGGCATACGCAGCAATTTTTTGTGCTCCTTTCTGGAAATCGGTAGGCTATCCGTTCTCTATCTTTCGCCATCGCGACAACTGAGCGCAATTTATAAAGGTGTCCTAAGCGAAAGGCAAGGAGAATATATGAAAACACTGCAGCCAATTTGTACATCTTATCCTGCTTAACATTATATACTGCTCGGAAAGAAGTCAACGGTGACCCCGATAGGCAATGTACATCGTTCCATGTAACGAGTCACGCGTTTGTAGCATTATAAATTGGAGGAATATAGTGCTTCCAAGAGGATCTAGCAAAAAGGGAAAGTTTCCTTTGAAACCTGATCAGTGCAGAAAACACCGAGTCACTGATGTCTTTATACTTCAGCTCGATAATCTGCTCATAAAGATCAAAGTACGTCATTTTTGAATATTTAGATCTGTATTAATACTATTCGTAAAAGCAGAGTTGTACTGTCAAATCGTTATCAACCAATCGCTTCTTCTGTGCATTTGTAAATGAACTGCATTTTCAAATTCGTAATAGAGGATGACATGACATACTAAATTACAGCATATGTGATAAATGAAGTATGACGTCATCAGGAGAGTTTCAGTCTGTTAGATTACAGCTGAAGTCGAAATCAATATACCATGACAGTTAACTGCGGATATTTTTTTCTTAGAGATTTCCTAGTCGAAATATATCATAGGAAAAGCGCTTTCACCTCTGCATAAAATCGACCAATTCACCTTGAGCTGAAAAGACGTTCACCTCTGCACTGTGTCCGGGTGAAATGGCTGCAAGAAGGGAACTGACGGAGCATGAAAGAGGCGTTGTGACAGGATGCTATATTGCAGGCCTATCTGTTCGGCAAATTGTTGACAAATTGGGCCACCCCTGGTCAACAATCCGTGATAGCATACTGAGATGGAAGCGAAGGGAGTCAGCTGCAAGTGCTACCCACAGTGGACGACCCACGACACTCACCGAACGTGACGGTAGAGTGCTACTAATGATATGTAAAAACTACCATTCGTCGGCCGACACGCTGAATACGGAGTTCTGGGTATCAACGGGATCACGAATATGCACAAAACATTCAGAACCGAAGTTCACAACATTGGTTTCCACGGTATGACTTCAATATGCAAGTTCCACATTACCCGAACCAACATGCAGCGTCGTCTTTAGTGGTGCAAAGAGAGCGTACGGTGGGACGTGGAAGCTTGGAAAGATGCGTTATGGAGCGACGAATCACGCTCCATCCTCTATCGAGAGGATGGAAAGGGGTGGCGGATGCCCAGTGAGTGTCTCTTACTAGAGTGCATAACCACAACTATTAACTTCAGAGGTGGTGTGATAGTGTGGTCCCGTTTTTTCCTCATTGGTCCTTTTGTTGTGCCGCGAACATTGAACTCCGAGAGGTATCTGAACATTCTGGACAATGCAATGCTTCCTACTTTGTGGCGTTTCTATGGAACTAGCCATTGTCTCTTTCAGCAAAACAATACATCGTATCAAATGGCTGCTGTGTAACTGGATGGTTTGTAGACATGGACGTTATCACACTTGACTGGCATCCACAGAGCCCTGATCTTAACCTTATTGAACATCTGTGAGAGGAACTGGAGCGTCGGATGAATTCAAGGGATGTCCGCCCCACAACAGTCCAGGACCTCATTACATGCATACAGGAAGAATGGTCCAAAATTTCCATTGATCGCTATCGCATGTCTGTGGAAAGTATGTCCCATGGGATTGCTACAGTCATCGCAGTGAAAGGACATCCTACATCTTATTAACGCGGGCACCATGGCTGTTTGTTTCTCACAGTGTGATGTCCGTTAACTTCTTTCCAAGCAGTATACGTACGCAGTCACATATATTTGAATCAATTTTTCCGAGTTCTTACGTTACAACCTGAGTTTCTTGTAGAGGGAAAAAAAGACTATTTATGTGCTCCAAAAATAGTTCTTCTATCCAGTGATATGAAAACACTGCAGCGAATTTGTACACCTAATCCTGGATAGCATTATGCACTGCTTGAAAAGAACTACTATAATCAACCATTATAGTAGTTCATTACAGATTATAGTAAAACTACTATAATAGTAGTTTTACTATAATTTTATACATTTCCGCAAGGAGATGTGTTTGCATTATGGGAGATACTAAGACAAGTAGTGATGAGATCTTGGTCCACCTTTACCACGAGTTGCCTCAGTCTTTAAGATACTTCAGGCGCAAACTTTGTTTGCTTACACTTGTATAAAGAATTAAACTAAATTTATTATATTATAATAGTAGTTTTCAAAGCTACTGAGGTACCTTCTGTATCTATGGTTCATGCAGAGGGATTTGGGATCCATGGGTTTGCATCTTCTCTATAGAGGGGAAGGTAAACCCCCCCCCTCTCTCTCTGTGTATGTATGTGTATGTCGAAAGATTAGGACATCAAAACAATGGAAAAGGCACTAATTTCTGAAGTAATGAAATCTAATTAGTTTTTTTAGATTTCATTACTCTGCAGAAAGAATACATTTTAACTTATGGAATATGCTCGTATATGGAATAATGAGATATTATATTTAGGAAATTTCAAGCAAGAATAAAGTTTTGTCAACCTTTCTCTATTAAATTCTGTTAAAAGAGAGTGTAAGACAAGAAAAATTATATGAAGAATAGCTTTTAATGATTTACTGGTAATTCTAGTTGTCTGTTTTATAGAAATAAGATACACCATGCACAATAGTAAAAAGTTTGTATTCTTTATTAAACGAGAATGCTAACGGAGGCTTTTTGAAAATTTCAACTAATGAGTCATCAGTTAATATTGCTTTACTTTACAAAAAAAACTGTGTGTGCTTTATAACAAGTCGAAAAAGCATGTTGCAATCACATTCATGGAACTTTCAAAAGGATCAATTTCCTTTATAATACGATATGATCGTCACATCTCTAACTATCGCTTCTTCTATTTTCATCTTTGTTCCATATTAAAAATGTAAATTAACACTAATTTTCAGAAATTTAATGCAGAATGAATCGGATTAAATATAGCTTTTGCTAGTCCATACTTGGCACAAGATAAACTAGATGTAATTCGTTTCTTTTGAAGAAGGACAAACTTGACGTTATGTGAGAAAATAGATCACTCCTTTGACCGATTGGTTGAACTTATGGAAAGTAAGTAACTAAGGTTAGGAGGCAAGTACATGCAATTCTTTATTGCGGTGGTCGGATTTTATAGTAATATACATTTACAGACGAGCTACAACTTATTGTTACACATTATTCATTCCCCACTGGATGATTTAAGTGTTTAAATATTCCTTCCGAGATACTGCATTTTTTTATATCAGTAAGATTCCTCATTTTCACAATGCACAGTTGCACAAAAGTATAACTTATGTTGCATCCCGGTATTATTTCATATTACATTTTTGACGTAGAAATGCACTGCCTTCAATAAAAACATATTTACCTATTAATTCGTAATGAATAAACCAAAAGAGCTGCTTCTTATTTATTTTCAGTTTTTTGGCCATGACCTGTTTTAATTGTTGAAGAAAATCTCCAGGTAATCCTCGTTTGGAAGTTTCTGCTCTCCAGTTTATATTAATAAATTACCTGCAGAGTGAGCATACCCGTTTTTCTTACCTCGGCTTAAAAGTTAACAAACGTAGCTCGTGTTTTGTTGCTTAACCTTCATGCCACCTTATTTTGTTCGAATTATTATATTCATTTTCCAGTGTCTTAATCCCTAAGGTTTTAATTATCTTTAAATTAATCTCAATTCTTTTTGTTCTGAAATGATCGACAAATATAGTAGCAGCAGCATGAGCTCGAATACTTGCAGATCTGATAAAATTATGCGTTTGTCATACACGTTTGATAATATCTGCTAATTTTCTTTTGAACATTTAATGGGCTACAGAACATTCTGATTAAATTATTCATGAACAGCAAGTTTACTATAGCTATTGCTGGAATGATTTTTCCCTGACCACGCTCGCGAATGGTGAAACTTCTGCGTTGCATCCTTTTATATTATATAATAAGCACTCTGTGGATCGGTTTACGCACGAATTTTTATAATTTTTTACAATTGAAAAGAGAGCTTTTACTGTTTATTGAAAATCAAAAGACTATACAAAAAACAACCACTATACAATGGGGAATTCTGATTGATTTGTTGTGCAATGAAAAAAATTAATTTAAGTAAGTAATTTTTATGGGATATGAAAGGCCATTTAGCAGTAAAAAAAAAAGAAGTTATAGTTAAGTGAGCTATTATATTTTTTGACGAAATCGAAATAATAATTTCACTTTACTCATATTGATTATGCTCTTTTTTCGCTAAATGCATTAAAATGATTTTACGTTTACTTCTTATAAATTAACTGTATGCATTTTGTCGTGCATGAAATACTTGTAACATCCACAGTACTAAAATGTACGGTACGTTTATAATTTTTTTGTGGGTGGGATTCACATAATTAGTGTTACTTGAGCAATACTCCGAATAAATAAGCGAGAATAAAATTTCAGCTTCTCAATTTCCGCTAAGGCGACGAACGGAAGACAATTTGTGTAAAACTTCTAGTAAGCTACCATGATGCCCAATGAGTTTTGTACATTACTGAACTTCACCACCAGTGAAGTTTAGTAATGTACGATGTCGATCATTACATTAAAAATATTTAAATTAGATATAACAGGATAAAAGGTAATGCTTCAGAGAGATTTTTTATTTTTTAACTCGTCGTATTTTTGGAAAGGTTCTCTTATAACACAAAAGAAAAATAAGTGAGAAACCTAGCTCCATCTTTTGGCCATGTGTCGAACTATATAAATACAGGATGGCCATAAAATAACTTTCCCTCATTGGAAATACCTCCAAAAAGGGAAAGTTCAAATGAGACTTTTGAAGGCATGGGGAGATGATTTCCGCGAAAAAAACGATTTAGTACCAAAAGTCGCCGATAGGAGAAATTTTGGCGCTGGCGGAGCCGAAAGCAGTTAAATATTTGCAGTAAACGCAGGTAAAAATGATTATGCAAATTTTACTGTGCGTACGTGACAGCAGCGCCACCAATTCCACTTAAAAAGGGATTGGGAACGTTCAGGCAGTTATTCGAATGACTGACGAATTGTGCTCAATATGCATCCTTGCATCCTACTTTGCCTCAGCGTGCTTTACTTGTTAAGTTCTTTTACCTAGAGATTTATTAACGAATGCTGGAAAATTTTGTCATTCCTGCATTGCAGCAAAGACAATGTTTGAACTCCATAATTTTTATGCAGGATGGAGCATGGCCACACATTAACCGTTCACTACGGCGCCTTTTATGCCAGCATTTCAGTAATGAGAGGATTATCTGTCAGTTCTTTCCGACGGAATGGCCGCCTCGATCCCTGGACATCACTCCATGTGACTTTTGTCTTGGGGGGGGGGGGTATCTGAAGTCCGTTGTGTATGTTGGTGGCGTTTCCAACTTGAATGTCTTGAAAGAGAACATAAAACGGGCTGTTATGAACATCCAATCTGACTCACTCCTCACGCTCAGCTGTAGAGCATGTCGCACATCGGATGCAATTTGTTTCTGATTCACACTGATTCTGATGAATAAAACATAATGTAGTGATTGAACTCACAGGAAATAAATTTCTGTGTCTCTCGCAAATTGTTGTTTTATTTTAATTATTATTATATTATTATCATTGTAACGTGCCACATATCCAGCTGGAATGAGTGACGCGGCTGTCGCTCACACCATCGAAATGTTATTACAGGTAACCATCGTATAACGCGGTACTTGTACAACGCGGTCTACAAATTGTAGTAACCCTTGTTCAACGTGGTACTTATACAATGCAGTTTCAATAAAAACAGGGGCTACAAATTGTAGTAACTCTTTATCTTTTCATATGTTTTTTCACCGTGCGACTTGAAAATCAAATTTTATCTTCGTTATATTTAAGTCTGCCCGTATCGCCCATGTATATCACGCATTTATATAAAAGGGAAATACCCTTTATCACGCATGTATGTCAATTGTTTACCGTATAAAGTGTTTATTGTTGAAAATTGTGTTCGTTTTCTGCCAGGAAAGCGCATTAAAAAAATCACAAGTGTGTTAATTTCAAACTGAGCACTTTATTTTCTAGTGAGTTACATGTATAATTAATATGTAATCCATTTTTTATGTAAAAAAATATTTTTATAGTAATGGCCACAAACTGACGAAAGGGAAAAACCAAGATTGAAAAGAAAATTCATTTCTCTCGAAGAAAAAAATTAAAATCATGGATCGGTTGAAAAATGGAGAAAAACCAGGGGTTGTTGCAAGGACTTTGAATTTAAATGAATCAACAATTCGAACAATCAAACAAAATGAACATAAAATCCGAGAAAGTGCTATTGCTGGGTCAACGGTAAGTGCAAAGCGCGTTGCTCGTGTACGCGATATTCTAATTGGAAAAAAAATGGAGAAATCTCTAATGATTTGGATAGAAGATTGCACTCAAAAGAAGATTCCTTTGTTTAATAAGATTTCAAAAGAAATCTTATTAAACAAAAAAAAGTTTTCAAAGTTTATAAACATTTATAGTGCAGACCAGGTGTTCAATACGGATGAATCTGGGTTATATTGGGGGAAAAATTACAAAAACGCACCGATATTTCGAAAAATGAAAGATCAGCTGCTGGATTCAAAGTTTTCAAAGATAGAATTACTCTATTGTTTTGTAGTAATGCAAAAGGTGATTAATGTTTATTAACCGATCCTCACATCCTCGTGCTATGAAAGATTAAAATAGGCACTTTATTTTATCTTGCCTAAAACATTATGTGCAATGAAGTTTAAGTACAATTTGTGATTTTTATAATTTTATGCTAAGTATTTCTTTTATAGTTTATGTTTTCTTAACTTACATGAATTACCTAAATTAAATAAAAAATATATTTTTGTTGGATATGTCATTGTTTATATAATTTAAAAAAAAAAACTATTTCGGAACATAACGCTACTTTTTCTATTTGATCTGAGGCTCGCATAACGCAATTTATATAACGCGGCATTTCTGCGGAACCTAACATCCGCGTTATATGAGGGTTACCTGTATTCCATTTTATCTGCCTTTAATGTAATTATCCACTTGCATTCGGCTCCGCCAGCGCCAAAATTTCCACTATCAGCGACGTAATATTTTTTTCGTGGAAATCATCTCCCCGTGCCTTCAAAAGTCTGAATATAAAATTTGGTCTCATTTCCTTTATTGGTTTTAGCTACAGATGCCTCCAAAGAGGGAAAGTTATTTTATGGCCGCCCTGTATAATAAACAATCTAAAGTTGTTAATATTAAAATATATTTCGGTGCATTTTTGAGGTGTGTTATATTAGATGAAAGAAACGATGTTGCTATTACTGTTTATTATGATTTTTATTTGTATATCTTCTAGTAGATTCTCCTGAGTCGAATTATTAATAACTCCGTTTTACATGCACCAAAGATCGACTAACTCTGGAATCTGATTTAAAAAGGCCAAGAAAAAGTTTTTTCGGTTGGTGAGTAGAAATGAACGTATGCCTTTCTTGTGCTGATAGAGTCACTGACGTTTCTGGGTGTGTGTGTTCTATCTATATGAATATACAAATGTAAAAAAACAAACAAAAATCTATCTATGAATTGGTCACTGAATTATGACGACGTATTTGTATAGTTTACATAATCAAACACCCGACCTCTTCAATAATAAAAACACCGGTATTTTAAGCTGCCTACTGAAAACATTGTCACGAACTCTGTCCGATATAATACGAATATTCTCTGAGTTATTTCCTCCCATCTGTATTAAATCTATTTTCATTCGGTTTATTTTTGCGGTACCATGACATGTTTACTGTTTATAAATGAGGTCAATTCGGCTTCTCCTTCATTTAAATATAAATGTCAAGGAATGTGCTAAATGAATTCTTAAGGTTTTCCAATATCAAGGATCATAATGAATGATTCTTGTTGTAGAAATGAAGATTTCCCCAGAATGCAAATATTGCTCTCACTTGAACACAACTCAGATGCAAACATTACGACATATCTATTGGCTTTACGCAGAACAAGAAATTGTTTCCCTTGATAAAGAGCACTATCTTGAGATGATAGATGAATGTAATTTATAAACAATTTCCCAAATGCAACATTATTTGACTACCACAGAAAATACTGATAGCAAAGGAATGAATACATTTTTCTTCGGTATAAAGCAAAGCTTCCTAACAGCATTGAAAATAAGCTTCTTGGTTCTACTTTTTATTTAGAGAAATAAAAGGTGAACACTAGATATATTTTTCGTTTATTTATAACCTTGCAGACTTGATAAGGTTTTAAAACCGTTCAGCAACGCAATAAACATTATACTAGCAACGCAACAAACCATTTAAGTTCAGCAGGTTATGTAGAGAAACGATAATCACCCCTGAAACTGTTACTGGTTTCATGTATGATTCTAAAGGACAAGTAGTAGTGATGGCTCGTTAAAGGACTTAGTTTGCTGCTAAAAATGGAAGAAAAAAATTAGATATTTCGCTATTTTTGAGTCTGAACGATAGTGAACTTTAGAACAAATGTCTGAAATAAACAGTGCAGACTACAGAGATGGAATTAATCTTCTTATCCTAACAAATATCATGATATAACAGGCAGCCGGACTTTAGTAAGTATTAGTAATAAATGAATTTATTAATATTATTAAAAATAAAATTAATTCCGTTCCCCTATTGTATGATACTTTACTTTGCATCCTCTAATCATTGGCTATTAAAAGTCAGGACAGTGTAATCCGGCTGATCCGTATTCGATTACTATGAAAGTCAAAAATTAACCAATTTCTAGTGTTTCGTGTGTTTGGCAAGAGATGCGAACTCAATAATAATGGGATTCTCAAACTATGAATGTGAATGTTTCTCAAAAATATGAAGAAAACCGTTATGAATATATATATATATATATATATATATATATAAAATAGGATTAGGTATCATATTTTTGATACCTAATTCATCCCTTATTATAAATGGTACTTAAAACTTTCATTGCCAAGCTGAAAATTGGAATTTCGTGTGGTGGCCAAATTTTTTTTATTTAGTTAGCGACGTCCACGCGATAACGCGTGATCGGCCGTTTGGTGAGAAATCGCAGCACGCGATATCGCTTGATTGGCAATGAACATGTTAAAGAGATAACTATAAAACAGTTCTATAAAACACATTATTCATTAAAAACGATATTCTTAGTCCCCCCACCACTGTCTTCAAAGGAGAGGGAAATGAAATTATGAGTAAATGCGAAAAAGATTATTCGATTTTACAAATTTTAATAATAAATATTTCCTCGATTTGTGAACTTATCACGATTTGTGATCTGCTTCAACTTATCACGAAATTTTGTTATGTAATATTATTATTACTATCATCAAAATCGAATACCAAAAAAAATTTATCCAGCCCTTCATAAACTATTAAACTAAAGGGTGGATCAATTCCCTTTTGACTGGTATTCGATTATGATGTAACACTATTACATAACAAAATGTTATGAACTGAAGCAAATTCTTCATTTATAAATTAAGAAAAAATATTTGGCATCAAAAATTGCAACAAATGATAAATCATTATCATATGCATTTATTTGTAATTTCATTTTTGGGGTGGAGGGTAATGAAATCATTTTTGCTGAAAAATGGATTCTAGAATATGGAATTACTTTCTTTTCTTCGTTACTTGCTGAAGAAAAATTATTGATTTTTTTTTTTTTTTTTTTGAAGATTTCTCCAAGTTAGCTTTAGAAGGTCCTTCAAAACTTTTAACAAGAACTCGGAATAAAACAACACAGCATTATAAAAAATCGAATAAAATATTGCCCAATTAATTTTGGATGGAATGGTCGAAAGCAAGGTACACAATTAAAACGTCATTAAGAGTTTTCTGTTGATCTCTTAGGAACTGTCCTATTATAAATTTCTTTAGAAAAATCTCTTATTTTAAGACACGCAAAAGTGTCCAATGGAATTACACTTTTTCCTTCCGAAGTGGTGATACATATCGTATTTATGGCAAAGGGCCAAGTCAGGAAAAATAACCATTGCTATCCATTAAGTACTCGATTCTTAATTGTGTTTCTTCACTTGCAATCATGTCTCGACTGAGGAAAGTTAAAAACCTTTAACAGTTATCTAAAGCAAATTTAAAGACTAAAAATTGTTTTAATCACAACCAAGATCGCCGAATTTTTTTTATCGTGAATTTTTTGGGCGAGATTTCCACAGTAGTTTTAAAACATTAACGATTTCATCTTGTCATTTCTCTGGCATTTTCTCTTTTTCATTTTTTCCCCTATTTCCTCTAATTCAGAACGTATTTTTGTTTTTTATTTTACGATGCTAAACATTTCTTCCGAAGTTCGCCTAATTGCCTTGTTCAGTTCATAATTGCTAACATGAAGATGAAATCACAACGAAGTCTAGAAAGACGTAGTGTTTTTGTAGACGTCTTTGTTCATTTAAAACAAAATACGAGAGAGAGAGAGAGAGAGAAAGGGCTGGGTGAGTAGGCGGAGAATAAATTTTATTTTTCTCTTGTGAAGGTTAACAATGCAATGTAATTTATATTTATCCCAAGTAACAAAGAAATATTAATCACGTAGATCAGTAGTGCAGTGGGCGTCTCTATTAAAGAACAATATTTTTTCTACATCTTTGTAGGTAATTTCGTCACGAAAGACTCTGCCATCCGGCATTATTCCAATACCGGGCTACAGGAACTCATGAAAGTCATCTGAACATTTGTTAAGGAAGCCTTTCCTATATCGACACACTCCACTTGCAGACGCTGACAATAAATTTAGTAATAGCCTACTTCCTGCTAATAGTTGCTCTGTACGTATGTGAGCGCGAGCGTTTGCTGTCGGGATTGTTTGCTCAGAGAGCTGGCTGCAGATTAATTTTACTGCAGGGCTAGGTACACAGTGGCCACCATAGGGCAACAGAAGTCGCGTGAAGTGGGTACCGAATGCAACAAAATTTCAACGAAAGTTCTTTATGTGGGGATTTAATAAACGGAAAAGGGCTTTGGCATTTTTAGTCTTATTTCAGAACCCTATACTCAGATGGTAAATTGTCATTATGTACCGAAGCGGTTTATTTTATTTTATTTATTTATTTTTTATTAAAGTACACACATTAATTGAAACATCAAAGTTCTTTGTCAGAACGAATTCAAATAATTAAATTTTTTATGAAGTTTGTTTTCTGAAGTATTTTTTCAGCTTTGTTATAATCTGTTTAAAAGGAAATATGAAGCTGAGTTATTCTTTACAAAAGTAGATACATCATAAAATTTATAATAATTTGATTTGTTTGATTAATTTAAGTCAGAATTAAGATTTTAATGACAGAATATTCCAATATAAAGGCATTTTAATTTGCAATTCTTAGGTTACATCTTTAATTTTGAGTTTCTTTAGTCAATTATTACTGGCTTCCTATTTACTGTTTAAAATCTGGGTGGAGCATAAGCATGAGAAACTTGGATTTTGAAATTTCGAAACATTCGGATTTGAAGATCGAACATCTTGAAATCTGAATTAAACGTCTTAATTAAATAGCAACGTGATCCAAATACTGCCCTTCGAAGTAATCTCTGAATTGTTTAAGGTTTACGATATCAAAACTTTAATCATTAAAGTCCTCTTCTTTTAGTTATATGAAACCAATTGCAACTAAGGTAAATTTGGTAAACTCTTATACTGTATTATGTTAGTGATTTGGTAAATGATACAATGTTAGGTAATATAATCGAATACAATGCACCGCTAATAATAGATGATAAAATATAATGTATTCAGAAATCTATTTAGAATTAAAACTTCTAAATTAACAGTAACTTAAAATTAGGAAGGTCAATGTTTACTTAGGTTTAAACAACTCAGCAAACCTCCGTAACTACAATGTTTATGCTGGAAAGAGTTCGAATCCCATCTAAGATAAGAACTTTTGTAAGGGCTTTTCAAATGAAGGCATGTTAGCCGATCTCATACGGAGGGCTTCCCCCCCCCCCCAAAAAAAAATAATTGGATTTCATCCTGCAAGAAAAGACACAAACCGACTAGAGAATACACAGATCGGCAGATTATGTAGATAGGGTTTAGGATTAACTGCCCTATCATGACATTAATTAGGTTTCTATGATGTCAAGTTACTTGCTCCTGGCAGGCTATTGAACTCACTACCTTAAGGGAAAGATGAAGTAAATAACTCTGTATATTTAATTACAATTTATAATTAATTGTACTTAATTGCGAATATAAAACTAAATGACGTCGATTAATAATATAAAAATTCTAATTAATACAATCGTAAGATACTGTTCAAAAGGATTTACGAAAACGTTTCTAACAAAGACAGCCAGCCAGCCAGGCATTTTTTTTTTTTTACATCTCCGAGATAAATCTCCAAGATGAATTGGAGAAAGTTGGTCGTCAATATCGACCAGCTGAACGTTCTGCTTCAATCTGATTTTCTTTCTTTCATAATACCTTTTTAGCAATGAAATGCGATCCCTTTAAAAATGAAGCAATTGCTTTACCCTGTTTTACTTTAAAAAAAGTTCAAAGAGAAAGTTAAAATAAGGGAAATAACAGTTTTCGAATATTCTTAAAAAATAAAAAGATATTCCTCAACCGAACAAATAGTGTATATGGTTTATAAAATCAATTCATCTAATAATAGTTTCTGTATATTTTTATTTAATTATATGGCGACAATAAATTCGAAAAAAATGGTTTTAAAATCGGATATCTTTTTACAATTTTTGTTGACGTATGATAAATGATTAAAATGTACAGGAACTGCTAAATGAGATTCGAAATGAGGTCGTCCGAAAATAAGCTTTATTGATTAAGAAAATCCCGTATCTTACGGTACTTTGTAAATTCCAAGTACTATTTCTCTCCGATTTATTTGTTTTTCGGAATCCACAGATCAAAGTATTTCTCGAATTAGCCCTCGCTTTTCTTATGACACATAGGTTTGCATTTAACATGAATTGTGGAAGTAATTCAGTTTGTCAGAACCTTTTCCGGTCTGAGATGTAAATGAAAACAAAATCAGCCCTAAAGAAGAATAAACATTCTTCATTGCTTTAAAGGCAAATATCGCTTGTTCGGATCAATAATCGTCAAGTGCCACATGGGTTACTAATGCTTATAGAAATAAATGATAACTGCATTTATCATTTATTTCAATAAAACTAGCACTTCAAAAGACTTAATAGACGATTACCAGCTAAAGAATTCACGAAGATGAGCGAATCTATCTTCGTGAAAATTAAAGCGATCTCACTTGTGAGCGAATTCAGATTGTATAACTTTGAATTAGTAGTAGTAGTACGGGCAACTCCAAGGAGTTCGTGGACTGATAGAAGGAGGCCCTAACATGATGTCAAGAACAACTATTCAACATTCACACATTATCTATCATACTTCGCCTTGAACTCATTTACAGTCATGGCAGCTTATTCCACTCATTCACCACTCTCCAAGTAAAAAACCTAGCTCTAACACCCTTGCCAACCACACTCTTGCCCAGTTTCCATGGATGGCCCCTAGTCCTCCCACCAGTCCTATTCTCAAAAAATATCTTCTGAATTAATCTTATAGAACTCCAGTAATTTGAATGTCTCAATCATATCACCCCTTTTCCGCCTAATTTCTGCAACCCACAAATCTTCAGCCTGTCCTGGACCCTAGTCCTCCCACCAGTCCTATTCTCAAAAAATATCTTCTGAATTAATCTTATAGAACTCCTTCAGTAATATGAATGTCTCAATCATATCACCCCTTTTCCACCTATCAACTAATTTCTGCAACCCACAAATCTTCAACCTGTTCTCATAAGGTTCATTCCATAGACATGCTATCATCTTGGTCACTCGTCTCTGGATCCTCTCCACCTCCTCCCCCATCAAGAAGAAATCCTAGCGCCCAAATTTGGGCACAGTAGTCTAGGTGGGGTCTTATCAAGGTTCGATACAGAGGAACAATAACCTGTTTGTCGCTGCTTGTCAAAGTATATTTCAGCAACCAAATGATTTGACGAGCTGATTTAGCCACTTTTGCGATGTGCCCCCTAAAAATCAACTCATTATCCACCAACACTCCCAAATCCCTGGTTTCGTCAATCTCCTGGAGTACAATTCCACCAATGGGGTATACTGCTGCTAATCTTTTCACCCCAAAATGCATAACCTTACATTTTGCCACTTTAAATTGACATCCATTATGATATTTGAAACTGTATTGGATGGCTTGGATTGTTTTGAATTTAGGTGGAGCAACTAAGGATATGGCGCCCGTATTTTGTCTCTTAATTGTGAGCTTTTTTTGACCAGTTTTTCTGTTTTTCGGGGTCGAAAATCCATCCATATAAATAGGGTCTTAGCTTCCTAGACCGCATCAAACTGAGGTCTTTCCAACATACTGTTGGAAAAGCTTAACGGTACAGATTATGTCCACATCAAACAGTTTTCACATCACGTGTGTACTAGAAACAGGCCCCTGCCAAATGACCTGCCTAGAAACTCTATGTTACAATTGATGTTACCTTTCTTTCCTCAGCTTCCGTAGCTCAGTCCAGAGAACAGATATACTTCAAAAATATAGGTTTGAATCCCGTCTAGATGCAAGAAAACTATAGAAGCACATTAATACAGAGATAACAAACTTGAGGTTTCTATACTGCAAAACAAACTGAGAACACAATTAACAGTCAATCCAACCCGAAGTTTCTTCATAACCTGAATTTACCACTTTTTCAGAAGCATTGTTTTTCTTCACGACACTGCTGAATAATTATGTTACTGCTAGTGTGGCGAAATTCTCGAAAGTCCATAACATTTTTGATAGTCATGTTTTATGTAAGTATCGTACAGGCAGCCACTTCTTTTCAGTTCCCTTTTCAGTGCGAACTGGTACAGTATTAGATAACAAATACTTTTTTGAGGATTTAAATATATCACTCCGACAATAACTTCATGGTTTGATTTCAGTTTAGAGCCGAAATGAAAAAACAAACACGCTCCAGGAGGAGGACCCTTAAACCAAGGAGAATGGCCAATTCGTCTTTAGATGAAAGAAGTCCTTCAAGCTTCATTGTATAGATGGGATTCGAACCCGAGTCTCTCGGACCAAAGGACTTTTCTGAGAGTCAACATGTTTGAGACCTTGCTTGTAGACATCGTTTTTCTATTATCGTGGTCAGCCAAATCTTCAGTATTATAACACACAGCAAGAGTCCAATTTTCTTTATGGTCCACATAGGAAAAAGTAATTCCTTGCGATCAGGATATATCTTAGTACCTTCTTATTAAGAAGAATATTCAAGAATTTTAACAAGAATATTTTATTTCCGGATAACGGAAAACATTAGATAAAATGATATTTACTTCTAAACCAGAATTAATCGGTATCTCTGCTCTCCAACCTATGGGCTGTCGATTTGAATCCCATTTTCGAATGGATGCCTTTAAAGTGAGATGAATTTCATCACATGCTGTTAGACCACCACTGGCACCCTGCTTATTGAAAACTTGAAGCTTGAAAAAGTACCATGTTTGGTCATTTAAATTTTCGACAGTTAAAACAGTTTAACTATTAAAAATTTTAACTGTTGTGTTTTTTTTTAAATGAAATAGATAAATCAACTAATCGGTTGAATTTTAAAAATCTGCAGAGAAAGGGGACCTAAAACATCTCTCTATTTCCCTTATATTGAACTTCAGTTATGTTACAGATTCCCCCCCCCCCCCCCCCAAATAATTTCCGAAACAACTATATTCCATAGTTTGACTGAAATCGGATGAAATATGTTACTCGTAGGGACAAGTGTGTGGAAGATTCACAGTCTTCCATCCCCCGTCCCCATCTTCATATTTTGTTCTCACTGGACTGAAAATTCTCCACGTGATGTAAGATATGAGTAGATGTTAAATCCAGTCGAACCATGAGACTTACAGCGATGTGTTAGGTGGAGAAGGAAAATGCATTTGACATTTCTTTTTTTTTACTAATTTCAAGACATCCTAATTATTAATTCGATCTAGCGCTTCAAAATTTATAACCCACGTACTGATTTTTTTTTGTTTTGATACTAAGACCATGAGGCTAATGAATGCACTATGCATTGTTTTGTGGGATGAAAAAAAAAACTTGAATTTCAGGAAGATGAAACCCTTCTATTCTGCATAACACTGGCTAACTAACCTTCCACTGAAAAGATATTATAAAAGATTCTTCGTGATCTATAAGGGATCCGAAGCTAGTCCTTCCAAACCAAAGGACAAATGTCAATACCGACGGAGATCATTAAACAAAGAAAATTGAACTTCATTGGAATCGAAGGTTGGATATTGGAAAGTCGTATTAACAAATAATAAAATATAATCAAACTCATTAATCACGCATACTAATATCCTCGCTTCTCTTGTTTTGTTAAGGCTTCCATATGCTTGAAAAGTAGATGAACGGTGAACCACTTATATGCATCCCCTTTCAAAAACATTTTATAGTGAAGTAATAGTTCGAAAGAGCATGGTCTGGGATGCACGGAATGCTTTATAACTTCAAACCATAAAACGTTAGAGTGATTTCTATACTTCAGCCTGCAGCATGAGAAATGATGGTGTTATGCAACAACACTAAGACAGCAATACTTGGCGCCTACTCCGCGATTCGACGAAGCATCTCACTGTATGTGCACTGCCTACTGGCATATCGTTTCTGAAAAATTTTCAAGGACAGATGCTTGTGAATCTCAGATAATTGTGCTGACTTCTTGAGTTTTCACCAGCCGATTATGTGGATGGGCATCTGATTGTTTATTAGTGATATTTACGATGTTTTTGAACACGAGAGTCCCGTATATATATGCTTAGCGAGAGTTAAATACTCTCTTTGTATTACGCCGTAAGTTTCAGTTCATTACCTTCAATCCATAGAAATCAAATTACTCTATGTTCTTTCTGTGGTGCATGCTATCAGTGGAGAAAGTTCATGCCGATAATTCAGCAAGACGACCGATTATAATAATAACATAAATTGTTTTATGACTTGTGTTCATAAATTGTGTGTTCTAAGTATTAGTTTTACGAAATGGAAAAAGAACATTTCCAGACGAAAAACTAATACCTCTTCGTGACATTTTTTATCCCTAACTATGAACTGCCGTGAGTAAACTACAGAAAATAATTCATTCATTCCGTCACACGCGAGTTCATAAAAATGATTCTCAGCCGATTTCCCCTCCTCGAGTAGTTGGAAAACAAATATCTGCTACTTCACAAGAAGCTATTCGGACCAAGAAAAGCAGTGATGACTTAAAATTTTGCTTAGGAAGTGTATTCGGAACAAGTGTAAATCAAAATATTTCGGCTATGAGCTCTGTGGATCGCTCACTTTTCACTTTATTAGAAGTTAATGTGAATGCTTCAATACTGGTTCCTATTACGAATTAGGAGTATATGAGAGTTCTGTTTCTTCTGAATAAGTAATAAGGAAGGCAAATGAAAGTTGTGAACATCTAAGAGGAAGAAAAACCCGAGTTTTTCGGAACGAAAACTGAAATGAGTTATATAATTAGAAAAAAATATAAATATAATAAATGATGTTACTTGTATTTGTATTGCTGAATGCTTTGTCTCAGTTATGTAATTGCGCAATGTTAAAGAGAATGCCATTTTAATCTCTTATATCAAAGTTGATTTTTTTCTGCTTCCATATCTGTTATGAGCTGAAAGAAAAGCAAATCTTATCTTCAATTACCGAAGCTGAAATGTAGCTTGAATTTATTGAAGATTCATATCATTAGAGAGGAAAATCTACTGCTGCATCATTTTAGTCATTGCTGTTTATGGCGTTTCCACCCTCACCCCGTGTTACATTAGGACTACGGTTTTGAAACTGTTGAAGTACTGCTAAAGCATAATCACAAAAATAGGAAAACAAGAAAACAATTTGAGTTAGTTCATCTCATAAGGAGCTGTAGGGTTTCTTTTGGAAACTCAGGTTTTCGTTCTGCAAAAATAGGCAAACGTGATCGAAAATATACACATCCGAGAAACAGACTACGAAGATAGCCTTAATCGTCTTGTCAAAGCATAATTCAGTTTATATGTAGCCAATTACCTGGCTTGTCACAGCTGCTGAGTATAACATGGGAAGGTGGAAAAGATAAAGTGTAATGATAACTTTTAAAAGCTATTATACTTCCCTCCGAAGCAGAATACAGAAATTTCCATGAAAAACATATTCTAGGTTTTGTTGAATCATAAAAAAGGAGCGTAAGTTATTCACTTGCAAAATCGTTATCTTAGTTTTCATATGAAGAAAGATCCAATAACGCGCAACAATGGAAAGTTCTTCTTCTTGGATCATTCACACAATATCCAAAATATCAAAAACATCTCGACGTTCAATAGCTACACCACTAAAAGGCGAGGAACGACATGTTGTAGGAAAAGGATAAAAATAGGCGACAGATTTGTCTCCGAGAGATGGAATCTAAGTTCAACCACATGAGTGTAAAAACTGACAAAATATCGTGACTTGAGTAACTGCAAACGGAGATGATAGTGCGAGCCATTGTACGTTTGTATCGTGGTTGGGCTAAGGATTCCCCCCATATTAATCAATTATATATATTTTTGTAATTTTTTTTTTATATAGTCCAGAAACTGTTCTAGAGGCTAAACATGGAACTTTTTCAAGCCACTTCATGTCTCCAATATGAGGGGCGGTGGTCTCATACCGGCGATGAAATTCATCTCCCACCTAAATAGATGCGCACCCGTCACTAGCATATGGTTCCACCACATTCCTAAGAATGTGGTGAAACGATATCTTAGTGACGGGGAGCTGCCCACCCATCACCAGAAAATCTGATGGACAGCACGAATTCATGCTTGCCTGCCTGGAAGAGGTTACCTGTGAAGTACTCTTCTGAATTTTGTGGAGTGGATACTATGCCGTATCAACTTTTCTCTGAAGGCTCACTGTTATCCAACACGCTATTAGGTAGGCATCTCTAATAAACTGTCCGCGCGGTTAGTCTAGTGGCTTTGCGCTTCGCAACCATGCCTGGGGAAGGAGTGTTCTAGGTTCGATTCCCGTCAACGACGTGAGGAGCTCGAGGATCTTACTCAGCCATAGCCAAGTTAGCCGGTCTTGGGCGTGGACAGCAGGGTTTTTCCGACAGTTTATCTGGTGTTTTTCATCCCGCAAGCAGGCAAACCGGTCCGAGGATACACACGGATTACAGTCAGGAGTGTTGATCCAGCCATAGGTCTGATTTGTCAGCCTATGCCGGTTCCGGAGCCCGGATAAAATTTGGGGGGACTAGATGGTACCGTGAACTCCCGTAAAAAGGGGGAACGCTGTATCATCACACGGAATTTATTTATTTATCTCTAATAAACTGACGGCCTTGTGTGTGTATTTTTCTTCAAAGCTTTTTCCGGAAACAGTTTAAGTGAATATCGTTACTATGATTGAAACTTCCTCTCATTCATCCAGTTCTGAAACTTGAGCATATATTGCACACGTCAGGTGGTTCCAACTTCTGTGTCATGCATTCAAGACACACGTGTTTTGTATCTTGAATGTAACAAGTACACATATGCTTGCTTCTAATTTTCTCCAGCTGTCTGAGCCTTTAAAATATCTTTGTTCCTCAGTTTTTTTTGCCTCATTTTTCCTGACAATTCTATATAAAACGAAACGAAACGGCTCAAAAATATGATGAAGGCAGAACGCTTTCTATTACATATTGTAGAATGGTGTCCAAAATGTATTCTGAATTTTAATACCTCATAAGTTGATAGCCGGAAAGGTATTCGACAAAAATGTATACTATTATTATATTCCAACTAATCCTTCATAAATGGGAACATGTTCTAATCAAAACTCATATAGCGTGTTGATTTTTATTGCTTTTGAACTGTAGTATCTTGGTGTGTTCTTGTTAGAATTTCGATCGATTACAGGTAGCTCTAGTTTCTAAGAATAAAGGTTGGCGTTGTTCCTCTAAACCCATAACAAGGCAGCGCTCTCCAGTTGAATGATTATCAGGATAGCAAGCGTTGCTTCATATGGATTAATTCGATGGTTTTGTGCACTCGGAGACTGTTAATATACACGCTCTTTTTTCATCACATATAATTAATTTGAAATATTCATCCGAAAACTGAGGAGAAATTTGTCAATAGATATCAGCTGGTTCTCGTAATCAGTTCTTTCCAAACATTTTAAAAGCCATCTGGTAATATGCTAATGAAAATTATGTCGAACCGCTTTTCCCTTGAAATATCATTTCGGTAGGTAGTCTTAGTGCTTTATGACCGGATCATCTTCGATGATCTTATCTAATACTCCAATTCCCCCCCCCCTTAAAACGTGAATCTCATCCACGAAAGGTTGGAAATGTATTGAATATTCAGTACGATGGTTGGGTTAAGAGTTAAACAGTTTGGAAATTCTGTGTTAAACCGGACGATAAAAATCATCATCTACTACTTAAACACTTTCATGATCATCGGTGTCCGCAGTGAAATTCGAACTCAAGGCTTCTTGGTCAGAGAGTGCAGGCAAGCGGTTGATGCTACCAGTGTTGAAGTTATTCAACCAGCCAAAGTATCACGATTGTTGCTGAGTGGGATAGTAACGACATGAGCTTCACGAATTATTACAGATACCACTAAAATGCTCTCCACATCTTTCCTACATTTTGCAGTGTGGCTGTTTTGGCTGAGTGTGTCTTAGGTTTCATCTTGTAAAGATGAACGACCAGCTAGCTCTTCTTCACCTGAAAACATCCCCCAAAAGTTCATTCCTAGATGGGATTCAGAAACAGGTCTTTCCAACCGAATAGTATCGCCGTTACCCATTGATCTAAGAAAGCTCGCTTCCGGGGAGAAAATGAACTTTAAATTAGATGTCACTTTATTTAGATTAGATTTTAAATAAGAGAAGAATACAATCCAGACCCCACATCATGCAGTGCGAGACGTGACTGCACATGAAACGCGAAAGTAAGTCATCCAAATACAAGAAAAGAAGGAACTCATTTCTAACAGAAGGGTGAATGGTTTAGTAACTAAGAAAAGGGAAAGGAGATCATTCTGTTGGAAACACTGAGGTTCGAATCTCATCCAGGAAGTGAAAAACCTTTATTAGGACTTTCAACAGCATGTAAGTTAGCTGGTCTCATAAGTAGGTAGAAAGTTTTACCTTCAAGGAAGATAAGCAAACCGGCCAGAACACACACACACAGTTAATGAACATAATACAATGGTCTTATGGTCAAACACTACAATCAAATCAGAAAGGGTAATGAGAGTAAAGTTTCAGAGATCAGTTGTAAAGATTATTATCAAGTGAATTCCTGAAAATGCCTGCGCTAAAGTGATAAATTTGAAAGCAGTACAGCATCTTTCACTGTCTGGTGTCATTTGGTAGAGTATAACGGCTAAATTATATTAGTTGTCCTCCTCCTCTCACAGTGGCCTCGTGAGCAGATATCTCCTGGTTCAAGGCACGGCCATGAAATCATTATTGCCCTTGTAGCTACATTCCCTGTAATCAACTCACATCTTGTAGTTTGCTTCCCCGAATCATCATTTCAATCATCCTCTATCTTTCTGGTAATTACATCATGTAACTTTATTAACTTCACCCAACACGAGTTGGGTGAAGTACATTAATAGTGGACAGCTTTATATACAGTAACATATAACGAAAAGCAAACGTTACAGCCCTCTTTCAACGGCTATTATATTAAAACTACATTCAGGAAAATACGCATGTTCTCGCTGGTAACTAGGTGGACCTTGAGGGTTACGCAGAAGTGTCAACTGAAGGCTGAAGTAGTCAAAATTTGAGTCTTTGTATTTACTGGTATAAGGCAGTTGGATCAGGAATTTAACCCACCTGGCGACTATAAAATGGATAGAATACGCTACAACGAGTCGTATATATAATGCAACACGTCGTTTATATAAGCACAGCTTCGTCTTGTGGACTTGTGAGCTACTATTTATTATTATTATTATTATTTTTTTTTTGTATTGTAGTGTTTAAGCCAATTCGCATGATTTGCACGTGCATGCTAATGATTCAAATCAGTAAGCAGGAACGCAAATTCGGGCTAAATGAACTCGAATTAAATGAATCAATTAGCAAACACCAGCATGTCATCCTACTGTAAAAATACCAAGAATAATCTTTAACTTTGCCTCAGGTGGTTCTGCATCTTTTTAATTTAATAAGAAGGTAATGAGAATAAATTTCAGCTTCAGAATATCTAAAAAACATCCATCTTTACAGTTCTGGACAGTCGAAGTATCCGAGATTCTTGTGCAAAACAATTTACCATTGTTTAAGAAGTGAAATATGGCGGGATTAAGTTAAATTCAATAAAGTATTGCGATATAACCATACAAATTAGCCTTATTATCTATTACGTACTAGCACAAATACGCGTTATTCTTCTCGGTTGACACAGCCATACATAAAACTAATTTGTTTTATCCAGAATATCAAAAATAAACGCCCTAGCCTCATGAACTAACAAACTCATTAATTAACAAACATTAAGGAGATAAGAAACAATTTCATCATTCACCACTAAATAAATACAGAAACAGAACACATGATTGCCTTCTTTACCGGATTTTTTTTTTACTCAAGCAAAATTCATGAGAAAGATAACAAACCAAACAATATTATTCGATAAACCCCGCCGTTTATAAAATCTGAGTGTAATATCAAGAAATACGCAGTATTTCTTGATATTACACTCCGAAATCTATTGCAGATTTGGTAGAGTATATAAATGCATATCGTCAACATTAAAAAGTTTCCTTATTTTCCATATACTGTTGCATATATATGCTGGTTAACACTCCGAATAATTATTTAATATTAACAAGTAAAAAAATAATTCTTAACATGTTTTTTCTATTACAAGCGCACGAGAATGATTAATATAGAACAACTTTAATTTTCGTTAGAAGTAGAGACGCACTTCAGGGGCAAATCAAAAAGTACGAAATCCCCCCCCCCCCCACACACACTCATAACCAGTGCAATGAATATTATAATTAAATAAAGTAATGAAGTGCAAGTACCTAGACATTATATACCATTGATTAGAACGTAAAAAGGAAATAATTAGTCAACTTCCTAGAAGCTAAAAGAAATTATTTTTTAAATATTTATTTCACAAGAAGGAACTGGAGCAGAAATCCAAACCATTAAAACTGTCTTTTTAGTTCGGAAAAATCACGAAATAGGGCATTGGAAAGTCGTAAGAAAGACCGACAACAAAAACATCGAAAATATGCTAACATGACTCATTCAATAAATGTTTTGCATATGTCAATAAATGAATGAGGGAAGATCTTTGAAAGATGATAGGCAAGAAACCAAAAGAAAGAGATAGATGACAAGTCTAGATCGTACAGCCTAGCGGAAACGTACGTAGATAGACTAAAGTTCGAATATGTAAATCAGATAAATCAGACTGATTATAATATAGATGATATCAGATAGAAGCCTTACGGTAAACATTTGACAAAACTAGACTACATGAAAACAACAAAAAAAAAAAAGAATGAATAAAAATATCCTAAAGTGATACCTGTGTAACATCGGTAGCTTACATTACGCTAATCTTCGAAAAACAGGGTCAAAACAGCGTCTCCTATTCACTTTGTTAAATGAAATATGTGTTAGAGGATTTATATTTTATGCATAAAGAAGCAACGTAATATGAAATCTGTAAAGAAGTGTATGAATAGAAAAAAACACACACATCATCAAGGAATGACTAACAGAACTGCAAATATAAAAACGGCTGTAAGCCAAAAGATTTGGAGAGGTGGAGAAAGACGGTCAAAGAAAATGAAAAAATTTTGAACGCAACAGATATGTCTCCTTCATTAAAGAAACGAATTTAAACTGGTTGACACTTGAAAACTGATTTTTAAACTTTACGATGCTATGCTATAAATTGCTTCAATTTCCAACTAGTCCAGGGAAGAAATTGGAATGATAGATTTGCTAATATCTTCAGCTGAGGAAAAGCTAATTGTGTACAATATATTAAATTACTTAGTGTTAAAGTTCGGTGAAGACATGAGATATGTGAAAGGAGAATCTTAATTATTGAAAAAAAATCTGAACAAGTTCACTGCAAGCTTTGAAATGGTAATGAATATCAGCAGTTCATGGCAAGTGGTCAGAAATTGCTTGAGAGCAGCAGTATCAGACTGCATACCCAAGGCAGGAGGATAAACCAAGTTGGAATTAAGTAGACGAGTAAGGATCTAAAGCAAGAGCTGCAAAAATAAACATTATAGAGGAAATATGAAGAAAAATGTGATCAGCATACTCATGAGCAATACAAAGTGCAAGCAAGAAGGATGACTAGTATGGTAAGGAAGGCCAAATCAGACTATGAGAGAGAGAATTAGTCAAACAGACTAAAGTAAAATTCAAAAGTTTTTTTCGTTATGTAGCAAGTAAGAGGAAAAATGACTATGGTAGAATAACTTTAAACAATGTTCATGGTAGGAAGGTGACTAAACTAAAAGTAACAATTGAGTTGCTGAATGATCATTTTGCAAAGGTGTATCATCCAGGTGGTGATTTTATAGTTGATGTTACAGAGATGCATGTCAACATTGAGGTAGATGAACAGGAGGTGTTCAGCATATTAAAAATATGATTTTGAACACAGCAGTGAGACTGGATGCATATCCCGTATACTACGAATGTGCGAGAGAATTAGCATTGCTTCTGACGAAGATGTTCAATTTAAGTTCCAAGGGAGTAGAAAGAGGGTAAGACAGTACCATTGCATAAAGATGGTTCCAGTACGGAGGTAGCAAACTACAGACCAATTAATATATCAGGAGTGGGTGTTAAAGTATTGGGAAAGGTTGGTGAAAGGTAAAATATAACAGCGGGTATAACAGATATGTGATACTCAATAATGGGCGGCGTGGCTTTGTAAAGGGTAAGTCCTGTCTTAGTAACTTGTTCACATTTTATAATAAAGTGACAGCAGAATTCAATCAAGGTAATGGGCTCGACTATGCCAAGGCATTTGACAGAATACCATATGGAAAACTATTACAAAAACTGAAACAAATGGAAATGGATAAGAGACTAGTAGCATGGATGGAGGGGATTGCTGACAGACAGACACCAGAGAGTGGTATATGGTAGAATGGAATCTCTCCTAGATTCCATTCCACCAAAACTGTGGAGAGAAATAGTTGTAAAAGTGATGTAAATATCCTGTAGGATGATTTAAATAAATTGGCATTGTGGGCAAGGAATAATGACTGTCAGTTTAATGTTGCAAAATCTAAGGTTATTGATGAGGCGAAGGACTTGGGAATAATGGTGGACAAAGAGTTGAAGTTCAGAAGGAATAATGCATAAGTTGATAAATTAGCTAAAAGAATTACTTGGATGTTGAAAAACACGCTAACAAGATAAGGCAGTTATTATCCCTCTTAATAAGGCTATGATTCGGCCACATCTTGACTACTGCGCATAGATTTGGTCACTTGGGTTTCTTGGGGACCAGGAGATGGTCGAGAGGATTCAGAGACGAGTGACCAAGATGGTGACAGGTCAGTGGAATACTCCCTACGAGGATCGGTTGAAGGTTTGCGAGTTAGAAAGTTTAGTTGACAGGCGGAAAAGAGAGGACATGATAGAAACTTAAGATATTAAAGGGGTTTTATAAAATGAATGCAAGTGAAATTTTTCAATATGTGACAAACAGAGAACTAGGAACCATCCGTGGAAGTAGTGTACGAGTATAGTTAGTAGGGATTTACGGAGATATTTTTGCGTGGAGAATGGTGAATGAGTGGAATGGTTTGCCAGAATTGGTTGATTTCCATTACGGTGAATGGATTCGAGGCGAGGTATGATAGTATTTGTGTGTATGATGATTGATTTGGATCTCCCGCGATGAGTCTCCGGACTCCATGGAGAGGCTGCAAAATAATAATAATGAATATTTCAAACAGTACACGATATGGGATACATAGTGTGCTTATAAATGCATCCAGCTACGTGAGATTGTTGGATGCGTTGATAACGCATTATGTAACTCGACTAGCTCATTCCAGTAAATTTCATTAATTTTTATTTCTCTTTTGATATACCAAAAGTAAATTAGGTTATTATGAAAGAATGTATCATGGTGGTTATCTGATAAAATTCACTAATACAGAAAGTATCTAAAGAACTTCTATCATATGCTTTACACAAAACTTCCTTGTTTTTACAATCAAATAAAGGAAGGCATGCTTAAAAAAAGCATGCCTTTATTTGGTTATAAATGCAAAAGTATTTAATCTTGGCACAAAATGTCATGTTCCATATTTTATCACGTGAGCTATTTCATTACGATATTTAAACTATGTAAACTCGTCGTCTTTGAACAAGAGAACTTAAGCCATTTACGATTTTAAAATATAAGCGACATTAAAATAAAAATATGAAAATTACAATGCAAAGCGGAAGTGCAGCTGTTGATATAGGAAGTGAAATGCAAAACCTAAATCAGAAAAAAAAGTTAGAGTGACCGTGCAGGTAAAAGAAATAACAGAACTATGAGGAAAACAGGTGAAAAGAAAAACAACAAATGAATATATATCTGAGATATCATTAATGAAATAAGTCATTCAGACAAATCTCTGAAAATTTCATAACAGATAGACGACTAAAATGACCATCAGTCGTTTATTATACAATAATCCTGAATTGTCATTTCTTAATAATCCAAGTAAGTTGAATAGCACAAACTAGTGAACATCAGAAAAAAATCAGGCTAGTTAACAACTATCTAACCATGAAGACGTTAACTCGTTATGTGAAAAAGAATAAGTAAACAAAAAGTTAAAAGAAACACCAAGTTTGTCATAGCAAATTGAGTTTTAGGTAGAAGTAAATTCACTGCTATTTCAGCCTTAGCTAGTGTCCATATCTGATTTTCGAAAGTTTCTTTTTACAATGCATAGCAATTCATTAAAAATGAACAAAAATAACTTCTGTGATGAATTTAAAAATTAACTTAAATCCAGATAAAGGATTTTTTTTAAAATAACGACTTCAGTTTTTTGTTATCCATGAATTATGACGCATAATACTGCTCATTTGCGTATCAGTCGATTTCAATTAGGTATACACGAGACGAAACTTGTATCACTTCATCGAACACGTATGAGAATAGGATCAAAACACATATCGACCATATTTTCTATTCTCATCAAAACTATAAATAAATTAATACAAATCAGTTTATTTCATTCAGGATGAACATGGGATTTCAGAATCTCATTCCGATTGATCATAAATAAAAATTAATGACCACAAGTGAGCGTTCTAAATCTCGTACTTCAACCTTATTTACATAATAATAACGATAATATTGTAACCTTAGTTTTTTATTGGAATACCGGGATATTATAAAACCTTATTTCGATTAAAAATATAAATTATAATCCAAATGGGGATGCAAAATCAAACAGATGCTTTTCGTAATTAGAAACAAGAAGACTGAAAAGTTCTGTAATTTCTTTGCTAAGAATATCGTCAAATCTCTAGTATACCTTGCACTGGGACTTTTGTTTTGTTAGTATGACTGCAAGAATCATAACCAATGACGAAAACAGGTCCATAACTCAGAACACTTCTATAACAACATTTAAAGGTTTTTTTTTTCTTGCAAAAACCATCACACGATATTCAGTTCTCGACATGAAAGAGAAATCATTTATACACGTTAATTCGTTATCAGATGAGTTACTCGCGTCATTGATGAACATTTAGCTAGATATTTTACAGTGATGGCATACGAATAATAATTTTCAGTTTTGAAATCACTGTTTAAGTGAAATATTTCATGTCAATCGCAAATACACCTCATTTTTATTGAAAAAAAACTGAAGTGAAGAGCTATTCGTTAATCGATTTGATTTGCCATGATTCATATTAGCAACAAACAGTTATCCAATTAAGTTGCTGTCATACTCACAAAATGTTGTAAAGCTAAAGAACATTAGTACCCGTACCGTAAGGTTTGTTTATATATATTTACGATTTCCCAAAACCTTGCTCTGGATAAAACATGGTACTTTTCAAGCCACTTCAGGCCTCCAATTACGAAGAGCTGTGGTTTCCCACAGGTTGATGAACTTAATCGCCGACCGCAAACATCCATAACCAAAGCGAGATTCAAACCGCAGCCTGACGGTTTGAATTGAAGAGGAGGTATCCATTCGGCCAACCAGGTGATTACTCAATAGATAATTCATCTGCTGTTCTGTTTTTCCTGGACTGATTAGTATCGAGCTGTGGAGTTTGTTTTTTCTCCATCTGCTTTGGTTTTCCTCACACAAATATATATATATATATATATATATATATATATATATATATATATATATATATATATACACACACACACACACACACACACACACACACACACATATATATATATATATACATACACACACAACTTATAAACGCATTCAATAGTGATGTTACATGAACCTATAAAAAGGTATAAAAGTGGAATTTGGCTAATTTATAGAGTTCATGCTATTGCCATTTTATATGAATTTAAGTTATCTGGTAGAAGACCGATATAGCAATATATGAAATGGGATGCCACATTGTGGGGTGGAGGAAACTTGAGCTTTGATGAACTGACTGAAAGTCTTTGATGTTTAAAACAATCATATATACCACACGCTGGTTATCGTAAAGCCAGAAATTAGCCAAAATGTTTATTTGCACTTTTTACTGGGTCCTAGATTCACTAAGACTGCAGAATTATGTAAACTGTGTATTTTGTTCGCTCATTCAATGTGCATGGTTCAACTGAAACTTTCAAGGCTTTACAGAAGCTTCCCCTGCATTGCTGGCTTATGTTGTATATTATAGTTTTTTAGTTCTTTAATTTTCTGCCTTTTAAAATTCATTTTTTTAATCATCGTCTTTGTTATTGGTTTTATCCATGTTTTATATATTTCTATGCTCATTTATTGGGTGCTTATATCCAATTTCATATTATTTTCGGCTCAGTTATCCAGGTAACTATTATTAGTAAACTTTCAAATAATAAATTTTAATTAGTAAATAAACTATCACTTTTTAGCCATACGAGGATAGCTTCACTGCCATAAAGCCCTTGCTATTTTCACTTGATTATCTAATATCATAAGTTATGAAGATTTCAGAAAATCCTAAATCATTTCGGTTGACTGCGTTGTTTACATTTAGAACAATTTTTTCACGCGATTCCCTCAAGTGCAAAAATCGCTCATATGACTAAACGAAGAAAAAAAAAAAGACCTCATAGACAAGCAGCGTTATATTCTCCATCCCTAATCAGGGCTTAACGCTCTTTTGGTCTTTACTGCTTTTACGATCACTTATTAGCTTCTTACAAATGGACTTGCCATGAATAATAGGTCACTGTGAAAATCGCAATAATCACACTTTATTGGCAATTATTAGCCTCAGCATTCTTAATGCTGTTTTTATTCTTGCCTCACCCCTTACATACTGATACCATATATAATCTCATGAGCTAAGTGCCTCTATTAGGATGACCGAGTGCAGGTCTCGAGAGATCGGTTGCTGAACGATTGGGCAATGAATAAAGTTGCTTCTTCCGTCGATATGACAACAATTTGTGGAATAGGTACAAGCAATATACTCTTTTATAATAGTTTTCCAACATCTCTCAAAGGTGTGTTTAGGGTTAATGGAATACGAAGAATTATTTCCATGCCATTTAAATTTAGCTACTAATAAAACTGCATTGTCGGTCTCAAGGGCGTTTTTTTTGCATTCATGAGCATTTATATTTGATTTTCATCATTTTTTTGGACATTCTATGAATTAGCTATTTTCTTTCTTACAAATTACTAGAACTACTTAACACATAAAATAAAACGTTAGGAATAAATTAGTAAAAGGAAGACTAAGTGGAATCACATTACAACCCACATAATCTGAGAGGATGCAGTATTTATTTTAAGTAATAAATAGCAAAGATAAATGATACTTTCATCCCAAAGAAAACTTCAAAAAGTTATTTTCAAAGCATAAGGATAGTAATGTAACTTTCAGTGATGGCCGTTAGGAACTGTTTGTAGAGCAATAAAATAATGATTCAACTCGAAAAAGGTTTTTGCGTGCTCAAGTTCAGTTTCACCATGTCTCATATGGGTTTTCGGAACAAGTCCAGTAAATGCACCCGTTCCCCAATGTATGAGGTCAAAGGTCAATTCGAGAACGGTATGGACAATTTCCAGACGATATCTGCACCGTTTGCTTGATTTTTGTTTAGATTACACTAATGCCATGCGTGATTGTATTAATATAAATTATATGTTCTGTGGCTGGTCCACATGTTATGCAAGAGGAAAAACTTTATCATAGCCGTATGAGACTCGCACCTGCTACAGTCACTAATAGATGATGTTCTAAGGAATAACGTTTCCCTGAAATGACGAACAGTCTTTATGAACATGAACCTTAGCTGTCCAAATGTGAACAGGCATAATGTTCGAATTAGGGGAAGTGAAAACCTTCACGACATGATTTAACACATCAGGGATAGGCCGAAAATGAATGATTGTTTGTGCCATGATCTGTCATGTGCCATGGCAATTGATTTTCATCACTTGGTGAAAATCTACGCCCTTAGTTATTGGAAGTCTGAAGTGGTTCAAAAAGACGCACTCTGTTTAGTTCGTAGAACAGGGTTTCTGGATTATCTAACCCTTAACCTACTCACGATGCTAATATGCGATAGATTTATTAACGAAAAACACTGTCATTTGTGAGAGATCCTAATTTAAAAGTTTTGATGGTTTTTATTCCAAATGTATTTCAAAACATATCATTACTTTTTATTATTTTGCTTTCAATTCATCACTAGCAGCCATCAGTTTGTTGTAGACAGTTCACTATATACTGTATAATTTTAAAAAATATAGAATTTCGTTTTTTTTTCAATTTCTCATTTTTTCAAATAAGTGAATACCCTGAAGTTTTTAATAATATTTTAATATATTATTAAAAACTTCAGGGTATTCACTTATTTAATCCAGGTCAAAACAGATCTTAGGAAACATATCGTAGACTACTAAATAAACAGTTGTTCATTATATTAATACGAGCTGCACTAGAATAACATTTGAATGTAATGCACGGTTAATTGAGTCTTCATATTATTCTGTTATTCTCATCAAACATGCTCCAAGACATTTGAAAATACTCACTCAATTAAAATGTTATCCACCACTTTCTCATAGAAAGCGTTATCCGCTTTCTGAGATACAGGTAGTGATAATACTGCAAACTGGTAAATTAAACTTTTAGAAATTGATACATCAAGAAATGTGGATATAAATGTTATCTGTTATAAGAGGGAAAGACCCGAGTTCGAATCCCGTCTATGAAGCAAGGAACTTTATTAAGACCTTTCTATTGAAGATAAGTTAGCAAGTCTCATTCGAAGGTGAAGTTTTTCCTCCAGGAAACTCGGGTTTTTAATTCCTCAAGACGAGCAAACCGGATCCGTGAACATACATCTACAGACATAAAATATTTACCCTTAGAGGGATGCAGCAAAGGAATGGCAAGCAGGATGCATTAAATTACCTAAAATCCATAATTTTTTTTGGGGGGGGGGGGGAGGAATCAACCTGTCTAAAGACGGACACTAGGCAAAATTGATAAGAAACGATTAATTATCTTCAATAAATTTCAAGCTAAAATATACTGAACTATAATATCATTACCAGTTGTGTCCCCGCAGAACGGTCGCGGAAGTGACCATTCGTAGAGAATACCTGAGTTTGAATCTCTTCAACGACACAAGAAATCTTTATAAGAACTTAAAAAGTCCTTATAAATATTTCTCATGTTGTCAAAGAACGAATACACGTACATGAGAACTAAATCAATCTGTTACTTATGTGACGCCCTGTAACTGAGATTAGGCACCCTCCTTTTCCTATTATGAGAGTACTCATAGCTATGATTCAAGAGACAAAAAGACAGAAGAATATCATATCAGTTACGTCACTCACCGTTTATGAAAAAAAGAAGGCATTGCAGTATAAAACTCTTCGTCCATTTTGATCAGTGAAACAAGTAATACTCAGTCGCATAAGTAGATGCTATTTACCATCATACATAAATTTCCCAAATCGATGCATATGGAGGAAATTTAATTTAATAGTAAAATCACATGGAATTAATTCCATAACCTCTCATTAGAGCAACACAACATCACACGAGATATACCATAGCAATGTGTTCATGACACGAGACGTTAAAAGGATCAGATCTAGCTAACAATCAACCACCGCATATAATAAGAAAAAAATATATACATACATATAATGAACAATCGACCGTGAGATGCGGTGATTGATTCATTCAATTATACATATAAAGGTAGACCAAACGTGTATAATAATTTTATATTTAAGTACGGAGGATTACCTATATCGAATTAAAAAGACCATTCTGGATACTTTTTCCTTTTTTGTACATAAGACAGATACTATGCGGCCATAAAGATTTCTGTTATAGTCGTTGTAAAGAACGCCCATCATAACGTTTATATGTTGGAAAAACACCTTTGGAAAAACTTCCAGAATTTTGTGTCCAATTCCTCGTGGTAGAGTTAGAATAAACAAGTGACAAAGCGGCAGTCACACGGAATAGAACGGTGTGTACAGAACGAATTTTTGTCAGCACCCCCTTGCACTTGTGTGGATAAACATACAATCTCGAACAGGAAGAGAGTTTGCACTGATTTGTGATAAAATGAAATTTCTTTTCCGGATTTCATTTCTTGCTCTGTGTGTGCGTGTTCTTATTACATTTTCGCACATCAACGCAGATATTTGGTTTTTGAAGAAGAACCAAACTTGAATCTCGAGCAAGACATTCCGCTATTTTTGTTTATACTGCTTTTACAGATTCACCTTAAGGCACTCAATCTATCATAATTTTTCTGTCAAGATAAACGAAGATACGTTCCTTCCATCCCAACGAAGAAACTGAAATGTGCATTGAATGACTAAGTTCAAAAGTGCTATTATTACTTTAATGAAATTAATGTTGACGGTTTATATGAACAGTGAAAGGACACAATTATTAATATATATTATTTGGAAATTAAAAATTTAATTCCGCACATTTCATTTTTATATAAAGTGCTTCAAACTCTCCTCTCTCTCACACGTCACATCAGAGCACAAAATTCGATAATAGTGTCAACATCAAACGATATTTGGGTTTTATGATTGCAGATACTGACTAATATTCCAGGACACGTGAATTTACTTACTTACGTACCACTTTATTTAACTTACTTATTTTAAAGCGCACCGAGTTGTTCAAAACAATAAGCCGCATGCAAAACTAAATGTGCCATCTTAACTTCCATGATATCATGGTTAATCACGCGTTTCAGAAAGTGTAGACCAAAGGTTCTCAACCATTTTTGACACGTGATCCTTCAATATAACGGAAGAGTTTATGTTTATGTTTTTATATATAAAACTCGATTTAAATCGAATATCGATTTAAAAAAAAACGTTCGATTTTAAAAATTGTCGATCACTCAATGAGACATCTGTTTTGGGATTCTTTAGCTGTAGATGAACTTTCAAGTTCATTTTTACAGGATTTGCAGTTCTGGCCAGTCGTGGGATCGAATAAATGCGCCTTAAAAGGAATTGCACATCATTCAACCAAACTTACCAGAGATACTGACATTTCTTTCCATCGTTTGCTTTTAAGAAATAGTAAAGAGCTATAACATTACTTTTCGAAATATGCGATACCAAGACGTTCATTGAATTCGAACAAGAACAATGCGAATGAAAGATGGTTTTTATTTAGAATTATATCCGAAGCAACTATGGTTATGAGGTCGTTTGCGCGTGCTCATTTATAGCCGGTTTGTCTTTTTTGAGATGAAAAACTAGAGCTTCCAGTAAAAAAAAAAAAATCCTACTACCTTTGTATGACTTTGGTGAATAAGAGAAATTTAATTATCATATGCACGTTGTGTTTTTATTTGTAATGTTCTTTATTTCCAAAGTAAATATATTTTCACAGGGTTTTATTACTGGGTATAAAACATGTAAAATAGTTTTCCCGCTGCAGATCTAGAATGAAAGAAGTACCATGTGATTACGCACCAGAGAATCCTCTTTGGAGCTAGATTTACGGCCGGAAAACCGTTCCATTCCAGGTAGCAGTTACTAGTGTTTTTTTGTAAAAATCGAGAATTTCATTGTGAAAGCACCCTCCTCACGACAGGCTCTGGCTGGTATTTGACTTTTCAGAGGTGAAAGTTCCTGTACGAAATGTTTAAAGTATGATTATGATTTGTGAAACATATAAAGTGAACAATATTATGAAGTTAGCTAGAACAATTTGCTTTGTGCGTATCGCGATTACTTTGGTTTCTTATGGCAATCAAGGAAGGCAACAAAAACAACGGGGGATCGCTCAGAGGCACTTCATTCAGCTGCTCCAAAAATACCTGTTTCATATAAACGGAACAAAAATATCAATGATATCCTAAAAATATATAATTGTTATATAAAAGAAAATGAATAAAATTACAATGATCTCCATGGAATGACTCCTTTTATATATATAAGCAGTAACAGAATAACGAAGACACAGATAGGAAAAATTTAGAGACTTGTACATGCAAAGTTAATAGTGGTGTTTTACATCAATCACCTGATCAGGCGGCTCAATTTTATGTAAATCAGACTTGCGATATATATGAGTACCGTTGGTAGTCTAAGGGTCGGATAATCCGGAAGCCCTGCTCGTGACCAAACATGAAACTGTTTCAAGCATTCAGCAAACAGAATGGCGGTATTCTCACACCGGGCATTTACCAACTAGGAACATTTACTGCATCCCTTCTCATGATGGGATAGGCTGTTTATAGCCTATCCCATCATGAGCAGGGATTGGATAGGACTGTTTGATTGGAGAGTGGCGACGCTGTCCAATGTGCCAACCAGTCTGGTTTAAAAGATATATATATGTTATATTTAATTCTAGAAAATATTTTAAACTATTTAAAACACTAACGTGCTCCAATGTAACCATTTATCATTTCTGATAGTACTAAAATAAATTATGTTGATAAATTTGGCATGTACGCTCCTCAAACCATTAAATGGAACTTGGCAGATATAGAAAGAGAATTTAGTTCAAAATTAACAGATATATCTCACACTGAGATGGGAGGATTTTTTTCCTGCAGGAAGTCTGGTTTTTAGTCGCAAAACAGGCACACCGATCAGAAAATGCAGTTGATAGACGTAATACATTGGTATCATGGCTTTAATTTCTTTGGCTATAATTCCAAACACTTCAACACTGCGTGATCAAAGGCTTCCGGATTATCCGACTCTTAGACTACCAACGGTACTCTTAAGTTTATATAGCCTTTCTCGAGTGTGATTTACATAAAAAACATACATTATTGTATTGCAGTTATAACAATGAGCTACCAGATTATTTGGCATTATACGATGCGAGTAATATGTTTCATCAATTAAAGCTATGATTCAGTACGAAACTGTTGATTTTTCTCTAAGCTCAATGCAAGGCATATGAATGAGATCTCCCGTATGGAAATTGTAGCAATTCATGTTTCACTGTAGTTATATATTGCAAGGTTGACAAAACTAGCGTTTTCTTGGAGCTCTTAGATGTTATGAATAATGTGAGAATCACTCACCAAAACCATATGAGAATGCCTATAAACAAATTTTATAGACTCATATTTAGCTGTAGCTGATCGTAAGCAAATACCTGTTATACGAGTTATTGAATCGCTAAATGTTTAGCGAAAATCGCTGATTATCGCTAAACATTATTATTATTATTTCTCTATTTTTTTGTAATACGTATTAACTTGCTAAAAGCACAGGCAAGCAAAATAATGCTGCCCAAACATCCGTATTAGTTTAAGGAAATAAAGACATAAAACTTTAGATTATAACACTTGCATTAAGTCATCGAAACTTGTTTAAGCCGCATACGAACTATTTCTTATTTTTCTACTTATTTCTTAGGACAATTTCTTCTAAAGAGGGAGAAAATAATTTCAATTAGCTTCAAAACGAATTTGGAAAGGAATATTCGTTCTGTGATCTCTTTTGCATAATTCTAGATGTATTTCATTATTATTTTAAACCACTTAGTGTCAATTCATGTTCGTATTTATACGGTTCCTATACATTAAATAAGGCACACATTAAATATTAGTAAATATTTAATGTGTGCCTAATTTTCATAAACCAACTCCCATTTCAAGATGTTTCTGTATAGAAATGAGAAAGCTTAATAAAAATATGAAGTTACAGTGTAAAAACGTAAAGAGCACCTTTAAATGGCCCGTCTTCTAATCCTATTGATATAAAACTGAACTTACAGCTATCTCAGAGATTAAGTTGCCTTTATTTTTAAGAGAGTCCTACTCCTATAAATTCCTTAAACTTCATTAATTTAAGCAGTTTTTAAAATTTTTAAACCGTTTGAATTTATCCCACCGACAATTCAAATTTGATCTAATAACACAGATCTGATTTGGGTATTGATGGAATCTAGTGTAGTGAAGTGTATATAATAGCCGTCTCATTCCGTATTCATAAGATGAATTATTTTTTTACCAAGTTAATAATATCGGAAAGACGGAAGTTTAGTTTCAGCAACACTCTTAATTATCCTTAATGCACTGTATAAATAATATATTAAGCTACTATTCTTATCCAGCAACTATTTCGACTATTATTCGTCAAAGTACATCGAAAGATAAATATTTCTTATGGTGGTACTATTTTAAGTATGATGAAGCTAACTAATCAGTAAGGTTTACATCATTCGCAAACAAGAGAGACGAAATAGTTAAAGAAAACATTCTTTTACTTAAATGAAGTTAATTTATTTAAGATGGATGTTACTTTTAATTCTATTTAGTCATCTTAGTACTAGAAAGAAAATGAATAAAATAAACAAGCACCAATAGCTAGTATCACTGGCTCAGCTAATCTCGTGTAAGGAGATTGCATCCAGCTGTCATTCTGTTCAGCAAAATTGTAAATCAAAGAACAAATATATTCCCTCCTTTTTTGTTTCCTTCCATTGAATACTTCTGATAAATCTTATCAGCAACAGTGGTAATTTAGTAGAGTAAAAGAAAAATACGACAAATTTTTCGTAGGATAATTTCGTTAGACAGATCGGCGGAAGAAACATGAAATAAAATGTATAACACTAAGTAACACGAAGTCTCGTGGAAGCACTATCTTCGATATTTCGATGAGTACTTCGATCAGTATGGCTGAGCAGTAAGCTCAGCCATACTGATATCCGAATTCAAGAGCAGCGAACGCGCTTTACTTCCTCTTCTTTCATTCTCTCTATATTAATTCTCTGAACCTTTTACTTTCAGTATTGCATGATAATTCCAAGCTATAGCTGTTATGGAATATTAATAAGTTCCTTCTCTGTTTTCAAAATGCAGTCCACTTACTGTTGCTATAAAATCGAAAAGGAGTTAATTTTGTATTTATAAATATTTTTGGCGTCCGTTTTGTCACTGATAACATGTAAAAGATGCATTCAGTGAATGAATTAGTAATGAAACAGCATTTTCATTAAAACTCAAGTACTATTTTTACAGAAATGGGGGAATCTTAACAAAATTAATAAAACAATGAATTTCGCCCACAGCATAATACATTTTTCCATAACGTTATTACCATTTGTTATTCGAATCTGGCGGGTGCTCGTTTGGCTGGTTACCTGTTTTGCGGGATCAAAAACCCGAGTTTTCGAGAGAGAGAGAGAGAGAAAAAACCCAAAAACCTTGCTACCACAATATTAGACGCGTTAACTCACCCTCAACTAAAAAGGTCTGATAAATTTCTTCACTTCCTAGGTGTTTCCAACCCAAAGAAATCGTCGACATCGAAGGAGCTCAAGACTTTTTCTTTCTTATATCACATTGATCCATTCTGTAGAATACTTCAAAATAAATTAGCTTTGTACTGCAATAACCATTATAAATCATAAATTAAAGTCGATAGTAATAGGTTCCTTCTCAGTCTTATTCCCATCAATGGCATTAAAATCACCACACGTTTACATAGGAAAAGTGGATATTAAAGATCCAGCATTATTTCAAAGGACGAATATATGTAGAAACGTATGAAAGTTTCGTAAAATTTGATCTTAGAGCTTACGAGAATACAATCCTCGGCAGCGGAGTTGCCTTAGCTTGCACTACTTTGAAACCTTAAAAAATGCATTAATAAAAGGCGAACATAAGGCCGCTTGGCAGCCTTACGTGCCAGGAGGCACGGAAAGCATGGGTGATGATAAGGGCGCTTGGGCAGCGGTTGTGTTCTTTTAAGTAGTGGAAGCTAAGGCAACTTCGCTGACGAGGATTGTATTCTTGTAAGCTCTAAGATCAAATTTTACGAAACTTTCATAAGTTTCTACAAACATTCGGCTTTGAAATAATGCTGGATCTTTACTATCCACTTTTCCTATGTAATTTTACATTGCCAAAATGAAGCCGTATGGCTCTTTCTTTAGTAATTACTATATCTTTGTTAACCTTTTTGTTAAATAGTCCGTCTTTAATTTCATTAATTAGATTAGTCAAAAAAAATTTCCGCGCGGTTAGCCTAGTGGCTTTGCGCTTCGCAACCATATGCCTGGGGAAGGAGTGTCCTAGGTTCGATTCCCGTCCACGACGTGAGGAGCTTAAGGATCTTCCTCAGCCATAGCCAAGTTAGCCGGTCTTGGGCGTGGGCAGCAGAGTTTTTTCCGCCAGTTTATCTGGGGTTTTTCATCCCGCAAGCAGGCAAACCGGCCCCGTGAACACACAGGTTACAGTCATAAATACTTACGGCAAGGAAGGCAACGGGAAACCACCTTGCTCATAATCATCTCTCCCTAGAATGGTAGCATTTAGCTACCCTCCCGCGGTCGTATGGCAGATGGGAACCAGAAGATAAACAAAATTTGACATTTAAAGATGTCAAAATAAATCCAAACGAATTTCAATTTTTTTTACAGAACTAACTTATACCTGTACTGTATTGTATATATATCTTGCTTGTAACGAAGCAGGATAGTCAGTAAAGTAAACGCTATTTTCTCATGAGAAATGCTGAGCGAAGATACAATCCGCAGGAGAAAAGTGGCGAATTACAAGAAAAAGGTGTGATAGGTATTGTCTGGTCCTCCAGCGACATAAGATTAATATATAATAATAATAATAAATGACAAGACGAGAGCGAATTGAAGCTCGAAAACATATTCACAGTCCCTAATATAAATTATGAAACCAAGCACATCAGATCTGCACAGCTGGAATTTTGTATGCGTCATATTACAAATTTGGTAAAGTTACGACTAATTTTGGAATAGAATTTTATTGACACACTCAAGTGAAAAGTGGATAGTTAAATATTTAAGAAGTTTATATTTAAAGCCTATGTTGTTTAAGGTAACATACAAGATAAGCGAGAGCTTTAAAGACACCCAAGTTATATTTGCAGCAGTCCGTTAATTTTTAAGGAGGGAAGAACATCATGTGAAAGTTTTGTTCTTTTGGGATTCGAAAGAAGAGTGAGAAACTAAAAATAAACAAAAAAAAGTCTAAACAAACTTGCTTACCTGTTTTTGTTTTTCGATCTCTTTCGATGATTTTCTTGCATGAATTAAATCTAAACAAATACATAATCAATTTATTAAATGGAAGAATAGTTTGAAAAAAATGAGACTTAATGCACAAAATTCTACAAGAAATTCGCACAGCGATAACATTGTAAGTAAGAACTCTTATTTACTTTTGCAGATAAATTGAGTTGGATCTAAAACTAATTTTATCTATTGAATCAATGCGATGAACATATTTCATTTTCTAATAACAGATTTCTATAGTAATCTTTACTATTCTAAAGATCGCTTAAAATAACGCGTTCATCGTTTGCATTACGACTTTGGCATCGCCAAAAATATTTTTAGAACCATTTCCAAAAGGTACGTTACAACCATTTTATAAGTTCAGGATATATGAAGTTGAAATAACTCATCTTTTAACTAGTAAATCTGAGCTTAAAAGTATATGAAAGAAAGTGGCATTAAACATGACATTAGAATCGGAGATAACGCTTTTCTTTATGCAGATGATGTTGTACTCCTAAAGAAATCCAATGCAAGTCTATCTAATTATCCAATTAAACTGAATAACAGCTGTGATAAATTTAACATGACAATCAGCAATAAAAAAGAAACTATGAAAATAGGCAGGAATATAGAAATCTTTAATAGAATTCTCAATGGAGGACCTACAGAACAAGTAAAACATTTCAGTTATTTAGGCATGGTTTTTAGTGAAGATGGTAAAGTAAATATGGAAACAGACAAGAGAATAAGCAAAACGCTGGTAGCATGTAGCAGGGTTAGGGAACTTTCATCATTGGAAGGCCGCATATCACTTCACTGATTCCTCAAAGTCGCAAACTTCATATATAATAAATTTTACTAAAATCATAAAGCGGTCATATGCATACATTATGAATATCGATAACACAACATTAAAAATTAAATATACTACTTTTGAGTTTTAATGATTTACAAAAACGTAATTCAAGAATGAAGTTCTACAAATAACGATCTCAACAGTTCACTAAAGCGGATGAATAGTTTAAAAATAGTTTTTAAACTATTTTTTATTGTATTCTAGGAATACAAGATTTACGTTAATTCATTTAAATAAGTGGTATATAACTTAATAACTTATTTGAGATTGCCGGGTTTCAGCATTATTATCTTTAACTTCAGTTGGTCTTCCAGGTGAGTGTTCATTTTTGATCTTAAGGGAGTTTTAATTTGAATTATGTGTGAAAATGTTGATTCACAACAATGGGTTGTGCCGAAACAGGACAGCAAACGTCGAGCATATTGACGCATTTTTGGATACTAGACAGGTCTTCCATATTTAAATGAAATCTTTCTTCCTATCAGAAATTTCAGAATATTTTCAGGTACACTATAGACATCAACTAAATGCGGTTGGAAAGAGTTTTATTGTGACATGTTTCTCAAAATGTTTAAACCTGTCGTTGTATTCTTCGATCAAAGACACTGCTTTACTAAGGATAAAACGCCAACAATAGAACAATGGATAGATCGATAATAGCGGTTGTTTTTTAACATGGTGCTTAAAAATAACGATTTTTAAAATGTAATTAATTAAAATACAAAGCCGTTTGTGAATGTATAATTTCCAAACGAGGAAGATACGTACTTGACAAAATAAGCGGAAAAGCCGCAAGTTTCCCTGGCATGGAGGGTAACCAGTTGAATACATTTATATGGAATAAGAGATAAATTAGCTAAGGCACTCAGTACCAGTATAAAAGACAGTGTTTAAACCAGTTTTAAGTTATAGATCTGACAGCTGTGTTAGAGATAAAGTACTTCATCAAAGACTAGAGACAACAGAGCGAGCAGATGGCAGAATCATTAAAAGTAAAGATATTATTAGGTAGGAACTTGGCATTGGCAGCATTCAGGAATGTGTCAACAACTAATCTAAGACGGTATATGGTCACTTAAACAGAATGGGAGAGGAAAGGTTAACATACAGGTATTTGATGCCAAGATAGCATCAAAACCTAGTAAATACAGAAGAATTTTCAAGATAAGGTGGATTGATTCAATCAGAGGTGTCCTAGGAGACTGAAATATTAGATATGACAGTATTGGAGTGCTGACAGGTAACAAACTAATTTGGAGGAAGATTGTTGATAAAAGATTAGTAAGAATGCAAACTTAATCATGTAGTACTCTCATAGTATCTGTACCCCCCCCCCCCCTGAAGATAGATATCGGGAAAATGAGTATTTTTTTATTCTGCAGCACTTGTCACACATGCTGATAATATCCAATGCCATTTGCAAAACAATTTTATTTAAGATTTTGATTAGGTATCCTGGATGTAAAATTGTTAAATTTTTTTCAAGACTCATATTTCTTGTGCATTCCGACATTTCGTGTTTTTTTTAAATAACATCAATAGGATTTGAACTGCAACCAGACAGTGATATTTTATAGAAGCAAGAAAGTGGATACTCTGTATAAGATAAAATCAGCATTCTGTAATGTTAAGCGATGGTTTCTACAAATTTACTTGGAATCATATGTCGAGAAGAATGAAAATGAGTCGATTTTGGCAGTGGTATGTAGTTACTTCCCTCCCCCGCCTAATAAATTTGATTTTTAACCATCTCAAAATATCGACTATTACAGTACAAGCGCTGGGGTTTAAGGTGCATGAGATGGCCGCATTCGTCTGTCGTACGTTATTTCCGAAAGCCTTGGTTCATTGATAGCTTGTGCTTACTATCAGTGAAGGCTAAAGACTGGTGCCCCCGTTGTCCCGTCCTCAAAAAAAACGTTATGGCTAAAGGCCGGTAATAGTGGATGGCGTTCTGTCCTCAGATTTTCTTGTCAGTGCTGTATCCCTCAGGGTTCGGTCATTTCACCCACCCTCTTCCTGATTTTATATAAAACGACCTCCTCTCGTTGTTCATAGTGTTTCTGATTATAGCACACTTCACTTGTCCTACTCATATGACAATCCTTGCAGTGCTCAAACATTTCAAGTTTCAAGATCATGTGCTATACCTCCTTTAACACTGATCTTTACAGTATCTTTGATTGGGGGTGAAAGCAACCTAGTCAACTTCAACGCTTCTAAAACGCAAGTTTTGCTTGTTTTCCCGTAAAACAGACCAAAGATCTTATCTACTTTCTTTTGATAATACTCAACTCAATATTCAAGACCAATAGTCTCTCCTGGGGCTGACTTATCCCAAACCTTTACTGGCACAATCATATCAATGCCATAGAACCATCAGCTCCCATAAAAATTGGAATCCTTTCGGCTAAAGATGGTAGGTATTTCTATGCCGAACAGTTCTTTATATAAATCCCAAATCCGACCAACATTGGAATACTGCTCTCACGTATGGAGTCGCGCACCTAAGACCTCCCTAAAAATTCTTGATGCTGTTCAGAAAAGGGCAGTCCAGTTGATTAATGACGCTTCTCTTACAGACTGTCATCAGCTACTTTCCCCATAGAGAATCAGTTTCTGCATCCTGCCTCTTTTAGAGATATTTCCATAGTCATTGTTCAACTGAAATAGCATACGTGCCTCCCATTTCTCAAACTACATTCGAAGTAGTTTAAGTTCTTTCATTAATTACATTCGAACCGTCCAATTTTGTCATCTGTGTCTCTTGGAAGATAACTCGGTGAATCAAAAACACTCGGTAGTAAGTTACAGAAAGTCGAATTTGGGTTTAGTTATTCTTGTAGCAAAAAAAGTAGTAAATGATTTTCTACTTGACTCAAAATTCATTGCCTTAAATCTTGATATTTATTACTGAAAAAATTAAAAATATTAATTATATACAATATATAAAATTAATTATGTAAAAACATTCAGAAATGATCAAAATCTTAAATCATTTGTTGCTGAATACTACACAAAGCATTCTTGAATTATACTTATCTACTAGTATCAGTATACTTGTAGATATAAGCATAATTATACTGTCAAGTTATACTTAACAAAACTTAACGGTTTCATTGTATCAAGTGAAAGAATAGAGAATATCGACAGAGGAAGCTTAGAATGTTGATGTTCCTTATCACAAACAGTGAAAATACGAGATGATAATAATTTACAGAGAGAGAGAGAGAGATGCTATTGTATTCTTTTGTTCTTATGTGAATCTCATCCACGAAAGTTTGCATATCGAATGAGTTAACCCGCCCATGGTGCTAAAGGTTAGACAGCCCAGTTTTCCCTCTAACGACCTAACATAGTACTCTGACAAGCCATTTTTGGACGTAAGCAGAATGGTGTTTCCCATTGAATGATGAAATAAATAATCACTTAACGCGCTGATAGTGAAACTGGGATTATCAAACTTGAAATTATCGGAATAACAGGCCACTTGTCAATTTTTATGCGCGTAACTGTTGCAGAAAGTATGTAAATCAATCACTTGGAACTCTTTATAAAAAAAATAGAATTGTGATGTTGTTGTAACGAGCTTCGCAACAATCTTCTGATCCTATTTGTGATGCGTAGGTCATTTTACATTTTCATTATGAGATAATGTAATGAAAAATACAAAACGCACGCTAAATATTCCGTTTTGTAATTTAATGCAGAACATACATTGAACTTTCTCTCCATGTAAAATGATATTTCCAACTAAAATGTAATCAAGACAACTTCGGTAACAAAATATCGACATTTACTTAAGGAGAGGAATAGATGGAAAAATTATCAAACAATTCATGTCTAATTTTCAAACTAGCATTAGGAAACTGAGTTATAACGCACGATGAATCACTGAGAATGATTATTAACCAGCCTAACTTCTTTTCTAAGAGAAGTTTAGGTAAGCCTTCCTCGGTATAAGATTTGTACATAGTACTTGTTTCGAGTAAGTGTTGATGCAATCTAAAATCATAAAGTGTCAATGCTTTACATCTGTCAGTTGCATATATTCTCAGACTGCTTTTTGGGAAACCCTTCCACCTCATTATGATCAAGGTAACTTAGACTTGGCTGAAAAGTCATATTTTAACTTAAATATAAAGAGCCAACAGGCTTCATTTCGGCGATATAAACATTAATTAAATTAAGGGGATATTAGATCCCACATTGTTTTAAAACCGAATAAGAAACTCAAAAGATTGGAATCAGAGAGTTTCATGCCGAATATAGTATAAAAAACTATAAAAGTATCGGCGAATACTAGCGTGAGCTGAATGCAAGTAGTCCTAGTAATACTCTTTGGTATTAATAATTTCGTCTAGCTACTCACTGATGAAGCCTCAATAAAGGCTGAAACCGGTCTGGGTAGTGACCCCCCCTACCATAATGCAATAACAGGATACATTTCCTAGGAAATGTGTTTTTACATTATGGTAAATACCAAATAATAGTGATCAGAACTTCCCCCACCTTTGCAACGAGTTGCCTGTGTTTGTACTACGTTCTAGGACTACTTGCATTCAGCTCACGCTAGTATTCGCGGATACTTTTATAGTTTTTTATACTATATTCGGCATGAAACTTTCTGATTCCAATCTTTGAGTTTCTTATTCGGTTTTAAAACAATGCGAGTCCTATTTTAAGATATTTATTATGAATATTCAAACCTAGGTCTTTCCAGTGCTGTCGAATAAGCAGAAAATGCCGTTCGAAACTACATTTTAGATACCAAAGGAGTTATAGCTTTATATTAATGTTATGTTACAGAATGCTAGATTACCATTAATCAACGAACGACAAGTGCTCGTTTTTGAATGAATGTGCATTCTTCATTAAATAATATAGGTGGGGAATTACATTTCTTCTCCCCCCATTCTAGAGTTAGCGTTGAGACCCGTTTTGAAAATACTTCGAAGAAAGTATAATTTTAAGAGTGATGCGCATAAAAAAGTTCATCTTTAGAAAGTAAGCACTTAAAGATGGGCTTGAAATATAAAGCTCTATTTCTGGAACCTTTTTATTTTTTGGTTTTCTATGATGGTTAGTCTGATATTAATAAACAGATTGATTAAGCAATAAATGCTGTGACTGAGGCCAAACAAATCGAAGGAAAAGGCTGATTTTCTTTTGGCTACAAAAGAAGCCGCATATGCGTTTACATCATACACTGCTAAAGCTGTACGGGTGTATTGAGGAGGAGGAAGGAAAGGGACAGGAAAGGATTGAAAAGTGAAAATTCACTCGATAAGAGTGAATCTGAAAATAAGACGCTCAGCATGCATTCCTTTCTCATTTATTAGAAACAGAATTTTATTATTATTCGTAGTAAAATAATGAAATATAAGCAGTCTAAAATCCAATATATATAAATTAAAATTCAAAAGGAAATTTAAAATTTACTGCTTACAATTAAAACTTCATTTTTTCCCGGCTTGCCTTTTTTGTTACCATGTCCTTAGCATTATCAAAAGGTATAACGGATTTCAGAAAAAGTAACTATTCTTGCACCATTTCCGTAAACTATTCATGTGTGATATCTAGTTTAGTATCTTTCATTCAGGAATTTGAAATTATAATGACTGATCAATAGAATTACGGAAGTGAGGAAGGTTTTCCCGTCGGAAAACGTGCGAACAAGCCAGTGAACTCACATAACACACTAACTTCATAACCTTAGATAATTTGGTATAAAGGTAAACAATAAACTAAACGAAATTCGGTTGATAAGTCATAATTTAAAATCCCGGAATGAAGCACACTGCACTAGTTATAATATTAACTGTGCGCAGTTTACGAAAATAGTGTGAAAGAACAACTTCATTTGAAAAGCTCTTATAAAGTATTTCCATCATACTTGAGACTGAAACTCAACTGCAGTTTAAGAAAATTAAACAATAGTGTTTTTACTTATTTCATAGAGGAAAGGAATTTAAAAGCGTTTGTTGATATTGCACAACAAAGTGGTTAACATGTTTATCCATATGCATAAAACTGCAGGCCGTAAAAGAGTACAGCGAAGAACATATGAAAGTAGTAATTTTTTTTTTTATTAAGAATCGCTTAATGGGCAAAATAATATTAATGAAAATTCGAACTGCAGGAATGTGAGAAACTGGAGTTTAAATCATATCTATAAAACAAACAAATAGCATACAAATAAATGTCAGGGGTGAGGCGAGGTATTGGACCTAGAATTGGCAAAGCCTCATTATTGAATATAAAAGGGACACGCTATTAAAACCAAATGGAAATTAGCTCATTAAAATGCTTATGTACAATTAAAAGTACACACAAAACAATTCTCGTAGGTAAAATAACAAACAGGTAGTGTAGTAGTGTTAAATGTTGCAGGCACTATTATGCCGTAATGTACTCGAATAACAGAATTGAAAAATAAGTCTTTAATAACAAATTATTTAGTCATTTTTAAATTATTCGCATCACAAAATCCAAGATTTTTTTAAACTATAAATAAACGTGGCTGTTCAAATGATGTGTGTACATTTATTTTTTATAACAATCCAGCCAACGCACTGTCATAAAAACTCTCATACGGATCTGGTATGGATTGGATAATCTGATAAAGCTCCCTCAGAGGCTAAATATAATACTTCTCCAAGCTACTTCAGACACGTAGGTGCTTTGGCGACTAAAATGATTCCGGAAAATTACTCGAGAAAAGCTTACAAAATTCATTATTTTATATGACATTTTTTTAAAAATTGCTTTCTTACGCTAATTCATTAAGAGCATCCTCATTACTTATTTTTCAGATGATATTACCATATTAAAACATTAATGTTTTTTTTTTATTTATTCACAATTGATGTCATGTGAAGAAACACTTTTTCAGTTGACATTAACATGAACGATTCAAGATGTATCCGTAAAATAATTTCTTAGTTTATAATGTATTTTAGTTTTGAGAAAGACCTCTCACCGGATACCTGGGTTGAAGTTACTAAACATACTTATTGGCTAAAATGCATCAATTTATACAAATTAAATTTAATTAAAACTTGACGACAGAATGAAATGCGGTTTTTGTAGGATTTATAATATTCTATAGCGGCAACACATTCATAGTGATCATCATCATCATAAGAATACACCATCTTGTCGAAAGTAAATTTTTTCGCAAATAATTGCTTATTAAAATTGGATTCTCTTATATCAAAATTGAAAATATATTATCTTCTTTTGGTCATATCGAATGCAGAAGCAATTGTTTATCGTCTCGTTCATCTGAGGAAGACAATGCGACAGAAACAAAATCGCTTTCTCTTGTACTGTCGCATTACCAGCAAAAGATTTTGAATTTAACAACTCTTTTGGTTGGCCGAGTGGTTAGCGTGTCCGTTCTCCAGCCAAGAGGTTGCGGGTTCGAATCCTTCCATAGGCATGGATGTTTGCGATTGTCCTAACTCTATGTGAAAAGGGAAGGAATCTGCGACCCTACCTTTATTCTAGCAGAAGACTTCACTCCCAAAAAACCCAGTGAGGTATGGGAGTGACTACGGCGTCTACGGACATCAAATGTGATTTTTGATGTGAAATCACGGAAATATCAGCAATTCGTGAAATTTATGGAAAAGCCTGATTAACATCGGCAGTAAGTTCTACGTTCCCGTATATTAATGCTGATTATACTGACACAGAATCAAATTATTGTCTTCAAACTGTGAGGAACCGCTTGTGTCAGCATCAATATTTGCATTCAGTAGGGCTGGCGACTGGTTGATCATATTCACAATTGAAGTATCATGTGATTGCCAAGTGGGTGGTGAAAATATCTCATTTCTTTGATTCTTGTGATTCGGCTTGTACGTATAATATCATTTTTTTTTCAACCTCTCCCAGCCACCTCGCACTTTCCTTTTTGACATATTTATGGATATATTATTAAATAACAAGTGTTGTTGCTATGCAATTGTACAATGGTGCGCAACACAAGTCTGAATAGTTGAAGATACGGCGTGACTTTCGTTGCAGTGGGATGTTACCCGTGCGGTTCCTAATCACTCGGTCAATCAGAACCGCACGGGTAACATCCCACTGACAGGCTACGGACTAGAATCCCGCAGTGGGCATGGATGTTTGTGTTTAGTCATTCCAGCTAGAGGGCTGAAATGACTCTAAAGAGTTCCGTGTTTAGTCGACATTGGAGTTTCTGGATTAAGTAAAAAGAAAAAAAAAACACAACCTTTAGAAAAAATCCTTAGAGTAACGGTCACATGACAAATGCATGTGTATTTCGCCGCAATAGCCGTTCACAGTTGAAAAGCATTTTTTTAATGATCGTATCTTATGAATAAAAAAGACGCTTGAAGTTTTAAGAAGCTATAGCAGATATTTCAGCCAATTCGCACGATACTCCATCGCAAAAGTTACCAGTAATCCGCCCCTGTTCAGACCTCCAATAAGTACGATGTTGGTCTTACAGCGGGCAATGAAAAGCATCTACGACTTCGAAAACAAACATCTTCCAAGCAACAGCCTGCAAGTTAAAAAGTGAAGGTACTATCCATTCGGCCAACCTGGACAGCATAGTGTATTCACGAAATCGGAGTCTAGTATATGTTATATTCTTGGTCCAATGATTCCAGGCTGTAACTTGATATACCTCGAAGGGAGAGGGAGAGAGAGAGTCGAATAATATAAATATATTATCAACTGTTATAAATTCCTCTTTTAAATCATTTTTATAACTTCCTGGTGAAGGTTTTAGAGAATGGAAAAATTTACCACTTCCCTATTTTAACGATGTCTTAAGTTCATGCTATTTGTAGACTTTCCTATTTTTCAATTATCTCTAGCCACTTAAAGTAAACAATCGTTCTAGGTTTCTTTTTCCTTTCTTAAGTGAGCTTATCTCTAAAGGATACGGAAGAACAAGAAAAATCATTAAATCCAAAGCTAGAAAGGTTGGAGTCCAAGAATAGCATGCTTAAGAGAAGCTGTACTTTATCTCCTAAAAGCTACATCACGTAAACAGTCTGGAAAAACAAATTACGTGTAATGGCAATATTTGGAATTACAAAAACGTTTCATTATTTTCACTCCAAGTTCAAAACTGTTATTTTTAATTATAAATATGTAACTTATATGATTTCTGTTCTTTTCAGAAACCAATGCACCCACATTGTCTAACTATGCTATAGCTATCGGTTTATACTGAGTAACAGCACCCATTATTACAATATCACTTTTTAAATTCATTACATATTCTTTACACATATCTTCAATAGCCCTTCCAACACAATATTAGTAAACTTCAAATCTCTTATTACTTTTATCTCAATTACTAAAGTAAAATATGAATGGATTCATAATATCCTCCATTTTAATTACCATAATTATTTTCTGGTAATTTTCATTCTATCTAATCACAAAATATTTACATTTGAATTTATTTTTCTTTAAGAATAGAAGACAGGCTAATGCTTTCAGATGCTTTTTTTCATGCTTTCAGCCTGGACTTCAAAAATTAGAAGTGGAAAATATCAATGAAAAAGTTTACCTCGGATTTGCGTCCTATAAAAATTATTTTTTATGGGATACAATTTCTCCAGTGATCAAATTCTTGGTAAATAGTACTAAAGCTTCTTACCAGTTTGTTTTCTTTCAATGCGATAATGAAATGCAGCATTAATGTATTTTCTCGTATGTGTTGTTTTTCTATATACAGAGAACTGTAAATTTCTATTAAGTTTTCGTAGAAAGAGAATTAAGAAAGTGTAGGCAATTGTTTTGTTTTCCTTGAAGAGAAAATTTAATTATTGGGTTTACTGAATTAATTTTCTCAAGAAATTCATGAAGTTCTGACGAAGAAGAGGTCCAAACAGCAAAAATATCTGTATCAAACTGATGGCCTAGGAGAAAAAAAAAACATTCAGTATAGGATTTTCATTACCCCTGCCAGAAATATGGTGCGATTAAAACTGCAGTTCACCATGTACATACGTTGTGTTACATTAATTCTCTTTTAAATAAAGAAGGGATATAATTCCAAATTAATTAATAAATTTATTAATAATTGTGACCCTCTAAATCCTCCTTTAGAACTGTCTAGAATTTTCGTTCCACATGTAAAGGGAGTATAGAGGATACTGCAATACTCTTCGCCAAACTGACTTGTATGTATCTTTCGGTCCGGTTAAAAAAATTAAACGCCTTCCTCACGCGGCATTTGTTATTACGGGCTGACTGGTCGTTCAGCTCAGTTCATATATGGAGCAACATCAAGATTATATAACTATAGAATTACAGTGTTAAAATTAAATTTATTATTATGCGGATATTTCTTCATACCTATCGTAAGACATCAGTACAAACAATAAGGAATTTGGATAAATAAATATCAAAGCGCATGCATTAAATTGGAATCTCTATGTACACAGTCGTGTATACATGGATTAAAACTACTGGGCCGAAAATAAATTAAAATAGATTAGTTAAAATAAAATAGAGACTATAAATTTATTTAATACTGTTGAGAATAACACTTCCCCACACTTTTGTAATAGTTAGGCAGTCATTATGATTGAGGTTATGTCGATGATGTACGGCCTCAGCACTTTCTTGGAATAAACTTAAAAAAAACTTCAACCTAGCCTCAAATCGTCATGACTGCCTCACTATTGCAAATGTGGGAAATTGTAATCCTCACATGCATTACATAAATTTTTGTAATATCTCATATTTTTAATTAATCCATTTTAATTTATTTTCAGCCCAATAGTTTTAATCCATGAATACACGACTGTACACAGAGGGATCCAATTTAGCGCATGCGCTCTGTTTCTTTATTCAAATTCCTTATTGCTGTTCGCTTATTTCGTCTTACGATACGCAAGACGAAATATCTGCATAATAAATTAATTTTTACTGTGGCACAAGTGTGAGTCTTTAGTTATGGGATACTCCACAGGTTTCATTATACAAGAAAATCATGATTAGATTCTACTTCTTTGAGTCAGATAAGTCTAATTTAGCAAGCCACACCTTATCCATATAATAAGACTAAATCTTACACAGCACAAGTTATTTTTTACTTGAAAGATTATACAAAGAAAGTTGCGAAGCCGATATGCACAAACCAAACCTTAACATGAGCGACTTTTTCAAACTTTCACAATTTTAGGACGTCATATGAGTAACACTCCTCATTCATGTGTTTCTTGAATTAATAAATTATTTATTATTACAATTCTAATAGTTGTGGATGTAGCTATCCTCCTGCAATTAATAGCATATATTGTTCATGTGCTTGCAGTGTGTTATTTTATTTAGTTTATTTCTTACATCGGTATGCATTGACAATGGTGAGTTCCTAGCCGAAAATTCTGAAAGTAAATATATATACAGTATATTACTTAAAAGAGTGTCATTCTGTTGCTAATTTTCATTATTATGTTGTAAAACATGATTTAATACATTCGTACTAAACTGTGGAAGTGTTGCAAGGCGCATGCGTAACAAACACCACAAAGTTTTAATATTCACTACGGTAAGTGTTCAAACTAGTGAGTGTGCTTCTTGGCAACAAGAATTTTATTACTGATGTACTTTTACATTGTACCCTTTGTCATATAGCACAAGCATATAAGAGCTTATTTTAAGTTTAAAAAAAGTACAACATTTGAAATTAGATTTGTAACACATTTCATTTCTTTATATTTTATTTTGCTAAATAACTGAGTTACAGACTGTCGTATGAGTGCAGGTTTATGGGATTTTAAACTACACGTCTTTTTGATTTAATATTTTTAAAATTCACTTCTTTACACAAGCATGCAGTGTTATCAACATATATAAATAAATGTAACCTCTAACCGCAGTTGTTCTTTTAACTCCCATTTATACTAGGTGAAGAATAATTCAGTCAGCCAATCACCTCATATTTTTTTAAATGAAAACTAGACGGAATAACTGCATTTCTCTTTTGCGCTTATTTACAGTGTTTAGAATAGTTATTCAAAATAAATTATAGAGAAGGAACTTTTTGTTTCTTGTAATTCCAAACAGAAAATCTTCATTCATTAACAACTAGTGTCACGGGTCGAAAGATGGGAAATACAAGGACAAAGTACCATATTCGAATAAAAATTAAATTTATATAAACCAACTTACTTGGCCATAACAGATTATTAAGTCTAATGCGTTTGAAATGAGAAATAAACGTAAAATAGGATGCAAATTTTACTGAGACAGCATGCTAATTAATATTTGCAAAACAAAGAATGACAGTAAGATGAAAACATGCCTCTCACTCAGTTCTTACTCAGTGTAACACGGAGTAAGAACTAATATGAACTGGTTAAACAACTGACCGCATGACAACGAAGCCAAAAATGTTTATATGCCAAGAAAGGTTCACATTATTCTAAACAAAAACTTCGGTTATCAGAAAGTAAACACTGCTGAGAAATCTTTTTCTTTTGCGAGAATAAATGAAAATTTCTAGCTTATGTAGATTTATGTGATAAAGTGCACGTAATCCTTTCATCATTGTAGGCCGAAAACTTGCATATTTTTCATGTAGAAAAAATTTATTTAGGCAAGGCCTGCCAGATGATTAAATGTGGATAAGAAAAGAAAACTGGCTCACAACTGAGGAAAAAAACCATCAGAAATGCCATAAGAAACACATTCAACCCAAATTTTATTGCAAAAACTAAACACCTGACTAACTGTGTTCGCTATTTTTTCTCCTTAAAGTGGGTTCAACGCAAAATTAAAACGTAAGGTTCAACGCAGAAAATCTTGACTTCACACTTTTCGCCATTATTTCAGAAAAAAGTTTAAGCAAGGATGATGAATTATAAATGGTAAAGATTTCTTTTACTTTTTAGGGAAGTTTAAGAAATGAATTAAAATGCGACATTAAAATAACGGTTAACTAACATAGTATAAAACTGAAATATACATTTTTAATATCTTTCTGTTACACTAAGGAATTTTCTAGAAATGTAGAATTGTTTCATAATTTACATGAAAGAAAACTCCTCTTATCTCGTCGACTAGTTTCAATGATGTAAAGGAAAGAAAATATTTTTTTTATTTGCATTATCGAGAGAGAGAGAGAGAGAGAGAGAGAGAGAGAGAGAGAGAGAGAGAGAGAGAGAGAGAGAGAGGACATTTAGTATTTACTTTATCTCCTTAATAATTACTTTGCAGAGACTCAAATGTCAAACTCCAGACATTTGTCCATCTCATGTTTTTAACCGTACTTATTCTTCAGAGCAACAACTGATCGACCTATCAATACAAAAAATAAATACGGCTAAAGAGAAATGGCTAGTAGTTTTTGGATGGTCCACAGTCATTTCAACTTGTTGGTTAAATAACACCTGCGAATATCGTATATATTAGTGGAAAACATATTGACGGTTGATGGACAGCTCATTAATATTTACGTTAGCGGCTGGGTTTTATTTCCTTTTACAATACACATTTTATTAAACATTTGTCATATTGTTTATTAAAAACATTTCTGAAAAACTTAATTTTAAGCAAGCTTTTAACTTATTAAAATTTAATTTAAAAACATTTCGGTTTAATATTAAGTAGCTGCTCTAAAACATTGGTATAAAGAATGATTACTAAAATTTGATCTTTTTACACGAATTTCACATGTAATTTCCCCTATAAAAGTGTACTCATAATAAAAACAACCACTAATACCACAGTATTTTAAAAGTTATTGGTATATATGGGATTTCAGGTCGTCTGGCGAACTCCAGATATTAGCTAAATTATCATGTGTTTGTATTTCCTTCTTAGCGATAGTAAAGAAGTTTACATAATTCTCCCCTCTTCTTATATAAATGCGCACTGGGCAGGTAACATTTATGCATTAACTGAATCAAATATTTTAATCCGCTACGGAAAACGAGCGACATCCTTAAGTTAGATTTATGATTAAGTTCGTCTCAAATTACTCCGGCTTAAGGGGATTTATTTGTCTCTAGAGCTTCTGAAATCAACCATAAACCATTAAGAATGATTTACCGAATATAAATAACAAAATATTCTCTAACACGTTCTCCCTTTTTAAAATTAACTATCTACATTTTAAGTGACAAAACACATAGCTTCAGAGACCATTTGCAACTAGGGAATTATTTTTTCCTGTGAAGAAAATATTCTATGCAAATTAACTAGTTTTTCTCTGTCTTTTGTTATAAAATCTTATAACACACTGTGCTTCAGAGGGAGGGTTAATCGAAGGTGTTATTAATTCATGTATTTGTTCATCTAGACATAAGATGAATTTGTACATCTGTAATAACATCCATTGTAGTTCTATATATAAAGATGTACAAATTACGAATTTTTCTACTTTTCTCCAGAGTGCTTCACAAGAGATTTTGATGAATATTTTCCTCGAAATACTAACAATTAGAAAAACTAATAAATGCAAAAATCTTAATTTTACTTGAATATTATGTACTTTTAGGTGCATTTCGCAGACTGCTTAGTATCTAAGAGCATCACTTCTTTTATCTATTTACTCTCATAATATAAACTAAATACTACAATCTAGCAGATGCTAAGATCTGGATGAATATTTTGGAAAATTTGGTATTAAAAACATGAAAATTAAAAACCAAAATTGCAGTTTAATTAGTCCCGTCATTTCTCCTCTTTCTTATAAAGATATAAAAACATGCAGCTGCTAGTCAACATCCTTTTATTTTTCAATTTCAACTCTATCGAGCCAACTTCCTATCGGATTTCAGAATGTTCCTCAAACTCATTTCTTCAAGGACTAAAACGTCAAATATTTACTCAAGAAACTGTTCAGGTTTCTCCTTGGCCACCTGCCGCACACAGGTTTCACCAACCTCTCGCGTGTGGGATTAATATATCAAAAAGAAATATTATGCAAGATGATAAGAGCTCTTTAGTATATTAATACTTACGTAAATGTAGTGATTAAGATTGGTTAATCTAAATAAATGATATTGTTGAACGTATAGGTTTCGTTAATTACTTTAAATTTTAAGTAACCTCTGATATTAATAATTAACTTCGTCATCGTCTTTCAATGCGTTCTACCACTGTGATCTGTAACAGTCTTCTCAACACAGCTTTTACCTAAAGACTACAAATTTTATTTGTTCCAAAACACATAACAGGTTCCATCTTTCATCTCCGCTACTTGTCCACCTGCAGCACTGATGTGCTATAGATTTAATAATTTCTGTATGTGTGATTGATATATACAAATTGTTTCTGAATTTGATGCTCTTAAATGTTATTCTTCAGTTTAATGACATTTGTTAAAAGGAGGCAACTAAGTTAACGATTAATTAATAGCAGTGGTGAGCATGAATTAGCATCTTTGCACATTTTCTATATTGGTTTTGTGAATATATAAAATATCAATAAATACAAACTAAAAAAAATAAATATAAAGAGCAAATGAAAAGGAAGAAAGTCGTTTGAGAGAGAGAGAAAGATCATAAAGAAACTGATGTGAACGGAGAAGGGACAGAACCTTGAGGTTTATATCGGTTTCGTCGGATCAGTGCTGATAATATCGGCTTACCTGCTGATCTTTCCTCTAGGTTTATGAATTCTAGTTTCTCACACAGAATTCTAAACCCTGTTAGAATGGATGGGAATTTATAAGGGCTTTCAACTAAAGGCCTCAGCTGGTTTCATATATAGAGGTGACAGGTTTTTCGTTCTCTGAAATTCGGGTTCTCTGTTTGAAGCATGCCAATCTATTGGTGAACACATGCAACCGACAAATCTTCATGATTAGATATGCTAGCCAAGTATTATTTAGTTTCTTTTTGTCCAATTATAAATAAAAATAACAATTCTAATTAAATTTTCTTTTAGGCTTTGATAGAATACTCTCGCATACCAATAAATTTATTATGGAGACATTCTTTCAGCAATATTCATTTACCAGTTTAATGTCTGTTTTGGTTTTACTCGAATACATCCAAAGCAACTAAGGTTCTGAAGCAGGTAGATTGTCTATTAATTGTCTGTTTTCTGGTAAACGTTTGGAGGATGATAAACATTGAACCTTGCCACCTTCCTGTGCTATAACTTACTTTCAGTTGAAAAGTTCTTATAGATGTTTCTCGGTCTCTGAACGAGATTTTGAATTCAAGTCTTACCAAGGGAAGAACAAATGTTGCGACATCTTCGTGAAGTGTGTTTCTCTGGGATAAAAAAACCTTACTACCTTCCTCTGCAATCAACAACTCACGTACTATCATTGCGGTACTACATGAATACCTACTACGTACACCTTTGAGGATACATCAAAAATTTGATTATGATGATTATGCAGTAAACGTCACGCGCAATGGAAAAAAAACACGCTAAACATCCATCAAAGGGCCATCCTGTTTTAAAACTCTGAAAACACACAGCAGGGTGTGAAATGTCTATAAGTCATTCAAAATAATGTTATACTAGAGGGAAATTAGCTGTTGGAGAGTAACACAGAAATAGGTTATTAGGAAGGCTGATATAACCCTGGTAATTGAAGTTTAATAGTATGGCAAAACGGTCGGGATGAGAAAAACAATTCCTTTATACCAAGCAGGTATACCCGAGGTTTAATGTACACATGTAGCCCTCTTTCTGATAACATTAAAGAAAGTATGGATTCTCGCCGATATGGTCTGCTGAGTGCATGAAATCTTTACTCTCTATGCAGTATGCTGCAGCAAAGCTGCCTTTAAAAGGCAGACGTTTTTCGTAGCCCGCTGTGAGGTCACCATTTCTCTTATTGGAATATGAAGTGGCTGGAAAAATTTTATATTTGGATCTCAGTGACTAATTTCCTATTATTTAACGTTCTTTCGTGGATGGGAGTAACATTAAATACGGCACAAAAATTCTGTTCAGTATTATTTTCACATCCACACAGATTTGAGCAGCATAAGTTATTTAATGTCTTCATTTAAGAAAAAAAACTTCATTTCTCAAAACATATGTAACACGTAGGTATTTTCTAGAAATTTGTGTTATATTTTACAATTTTAAATATCCAGAAACAAAGTTTATTTTTTTTTAAATTTAATTTATGTTTGTTAACATAAATTAAATATGCAGTTAGATATGCAGTTTAATTTTCTGTACAAAAGGTGCCTGCGTGACCTTGTGGAAATGGTATTTGCATCCATAGCGTCAGGCTGTTTCAAGAGACTTCTAAATTCGATTCTAGTCACTGACTGGAGGAACTTTTTTTTTCCTAAGCCTTTCTTCTTCGACTTCACGAGGTAGTTCATTTCTCGGACGGTCAAATTTCTCTACCGGGATACTCCGGTTTTTAATTCGGCATTGCAAGAAAATCAGTCGCAGAGCTTGCACAATTACAGACCATAATACGAATGTTAGGAGTTAGGCTTACGAGATGATAGCAGCTGTCTGCCGTACTCTCTTTCCTGAAAAGCTTTGATTTATTGATAACTTGGGCTCACTATGAATAATTGCTTGAAGGATGGAATCTGGCTGCCTACTGGTCTTCAAAAAAAAGGACAAAAGGAGCTCCGGCTATTCCATTTGGAGAATAAGAGGCGATATACTGTTTTCTTAGTGTAAAACTAGGAACATACACGCTAGAGATTAAACTTGTCACCGATTTCTATTTTTTATAAAAAAAATAAAAATCGGCGACAATGGGAAACTGAACAAGTGAAAAAAAAAGTGGTTCAACAGATTACAGAGAAATGCTACTAACATTTATATTTAATGAAAAAATACTTGGAATATATTTAAAGTGATAATAATTAATTAAGAATCAAAATGAACAACTTACCCATTTGTAAATGAAGAAATTAGTCTTTAATGGGAGCGGGGGATAACGCAAACTGGGACGTTCACCGTGGGTTTTATATAAAGTAAAAGAAATTTAAGTTTAACTCTGTTTTCGAAAACACTTTTTTTTCCTTGCAAAATTGGCTTAATTTTAAATTAACTATTTTTTTTTTATAAGAAAAGTTTCTTGAACCTTATTTGATTTTGTTTTCTGAAGATACGGATAAAAATGCTGTTTCAGTTTAGGTACTTTTATAAGCCATGAAGAACAGAATCAGCAGAAAAATGTCCTATGATTTAAAAAAAATGTTTAGTGTATTATAGAAATATGTACTGTACGTTTTGTTCTTATTCTTACTCTAGATCCAGGCGACAAAGGCTTCATTCCATACGAGGCACTCCCGTCGGATGAGGTTTGGTGGTGGGTCAAGAGGTATCCCCGAGACAATCAATTGTTTTCGATTCCCACTGAAAAGAAGTCTATAAGAGGACCGATGGCAAGAGGAAGCAATGAAAGAAAACATAGAACAGGTAAGCGTTATATCTCTGCAAGTTTTCTATATTTTAAATTGTCGGGAGAAAGGCTCACAAAATTAGCTGCGCGTCTATTTTTACAGTCCCTTATTAACAACAGCTTCAACGCGATAGACCAAGTACAGCGTTTCATTATATGATATTTGTTCTTTGAGTGACAGTATTTGCACAAAGAAATTATGTATCTGTTACCGCTAAAGTGCAGAAATCAGTTATTCTACAGATTATCTAGGTATTGTGCAGATTAACTAGGGTGATCCGTTAAAGTGCCGAAAATTGTTTCATTTCTCAAATTACCTAGATAATCTGCAAATTACCTACTAGGCACTCGTTAAAGTGAAAATAAGATCTTTGCTGGAACAACAGCAACGTTTCTGTACGCTTAAATTAACAGAATGTTATTTATTTATTTTTCGATATCTAAAGAATCAAGTTAATACAATCAAACAGTCAACAAATTAGTTGATAGAATCAACCAATCAATTAAACTATAATACAAAGAATCAAACGGTTTAAAATATTATTACAATTAAGGAAATGAATTTGCAAAACATATGACACTGGCGAAACCAAACTAAAAGTGGAGGGAAGGAGTAGGGAAAGGAAATGAGAGAAACAAACTTTTGAACTTTAACGATACGGAAGCCGTTAATGTGCACATTACCTAGGTAAAATGCGGAAAACTCTTGATTCCGCACGTTAATGGAGCAAATCAGTTAATCTGCAGATTAGAGTTAATGTGCGCATTAACGGCTTTCGAGCCTTAGCGGTAACATATCCACTAATAAGATGCTAAACTCATGCAATCGCCAAAGCAAATGCAAAAAAATTAGTGTTTTTCAATTGAATTTAATGCAGAAAAGTTGTTACCAGATGCACTACTTCTGAATGTGATAATGCAATCGGAGCCTGAAGAAGTGTGTGACAAATGTTTATTTAAATTCGGATATGGAAGTCTAGAACAGTATTTTTCCGATCCCATCGTTAAGAATACCAAGAAATGTCCATTCCCTCATATTTTCAACTTATTTTATTGTGCTAGAACAAATAAGGGAAAATATTTCTTCATTATTCGACATAAGCAGAGTAAAATGTTTTGTTATTATTCTAGTGCAAATTTTTTTTAAAGCGGTGACACATGATTTAAACTCAGAAAATGAAATAAATGAAAGAATTTTTAATCTGCTAAAGTATATAAGATCACAATGAGTTGTGATCCATTCGCATGCAATGCACTACATTAACACTAAAGAATCCTTGAATTAATTGGTTATCATGGAGAATCGCGCAGTCAATTGTTTCCTAATCTTTCATTTCTAGATGTTAAGTGTAAGCATAATTATGGTCTACTAGGTTAGAATTACAGACATTTTAATGGTAATTAGAGAGGTCAACTGACATAGCAAAAGAAGGTTCTTGTTAAAATCTAAATAGTAGAGAAGGAAATGAATTTAAGACAAATGTTTTGGGAAAAATCTGAGTTAAAAAGATGAAATTAATAATAAATGGCACCTTTCACGGCATGGACTAGTCATTACCAATTCGTATTCGAACATTTATAAAAGAGGTCTATAAATTCAAATGGAGAGAACACGCAAGTATTATTGACTTGAGTGTTCTAAACTTATTGTTTATATGGTGTAGGTTACAAAAATACCCAAGGCATTTGAAATGAAAAGTTATCATAGGATAAAAATGAATATCATAATAAAAAAAGAAAACGTACGAAATATTTTGAACTAATCAAAGTAGAGAAATTTTCAGAGGTGAAATGCAAATCCCATTGGTGAAAAATGAAAGCATAAACCAAACCATGATGACTGGCAAAACCTTAAGAAAACCTCGACTGATTCAGCCGGGAACGTATGTTGTGCAGTTGTTTGCAAGGATAATAAAAATCTGATCTTTATAGTCGACTCACGAAGTTAACTCAAGAAGAGAATCAGTCCTAGAAAAGGGAAAAAATCCTATAAAGTTCCTGGCAAATAAATCAGAAGGTGCTCTCATAGTACAAAGGAAAATGGTTATCGTAAGAAAAGAAAGTCATGTTTTGGTGGTTATTGAAAAAAGCTTAGAAATAGAGGAAAGAATACTGTCAAAGGAATTAGGTGATAAAACCCACATAAAAAGCATCAAGATATTCTGGATGTATAGAGTAATTATTTTAAAACAATCTTTCCAAACTTTCAGCACCCGCGTAGTCCTTCAATATTTCGTAACACCGACACATCCCTCCTCAAGAAAAAAAAACAATTTGAGTAGTTATAATAACTCATTCAAACAAGAATAATAATAGTAATTAGTTTGTAACATCTGTGTTATAATAAATTAATGGCTCAAGCTCAATGCTTTCATTTAATGCATCATCAACATTTGTCGACTCCGTCCAGCAGGTTGACTAGAGGTGTAAGAAGAATGGGTGAGGACTCCCCCCCCCCTCTCTTTTCACCTTTGTCGTAAGCATTTATGGCTGTAAATCCGTGGGGGGGGGGAGTTTACCCCCCACACTGAAGGATGGAAAACCTCATACTGAGGGACGAAAAACCCTCTGTATGAGACCGGCCAACTCACGTTTAGAAAGAGACTAGATAAAGGTTCCATACATCATGGACGGGAATCGAACCAAGGTCTTTCCGCTCCATTTAATACACTAACGTGTTCTCTTTCAGTTACCGCAATAATTTATAATTTTCATTTCCTTCACTATTTTATATTGTGCATTTCAAACACACAGTTCAAACTAGTGAACACTAATAATGATTAATATTAATTATTATTAGTGAACTTCAAGATTTGATAACCAAAAAACAGCTAAAAGAATATTATCCATGCATATTAATCATTCCTCACAACTTGTGACTAGCATGATTAAACACTGAGGACCGTTACAATTTAAGATACAAATGATTTCGAAATTTAGTCTAGAGGTCAGACGGCGTGGTTTGAACTATCTGAATTTAAACTTTTCGAACAGTTCTAACCACGCCGTTGGAACGCGATCGCGCTGTTAATCAGAAGGAGGTCAGGTCGATATATGCCGAGAGAGAGATTTTAAAATTTCATGCAGATTTTTCAGTTATTGAAAAATTACTTATCGACTAGGTCAGCACTTATTTGCGACAATACGGTGACAAAAATATAAAAGTAAAAAACAAAACAAAAAACAGTGCCTCGCATCCCCTAAAGAACTTTCGCGTACCCCATTAAAGTACGGTACCACACTTTTAGGAAACACTGCTTTAAAAGATTGTTAAACGAGAGTGAGAGAACGGCGGTTGAAAATATTCAAGACGAATGCAATCATGAGTAAATATTAATATTTGGGGACAGGAAAGCAATAAAAAGCTTCATGTTGAAACGCTTCTAGAGTTATTAATTTTTTGGTTGTTATTGTATTTGATATTTTGTGTTTTTTATATCGTTCGTTGTGTAGTGTTTCGTTATGCCATTTTTTAAAGGTTGATATTCTTATGTGCGTAGTATTTAGCGACACTAGTTAATGTGGTTTTGTTGATTTATTGGTAATTAGAGAAAAGTACAGGTAACCCTCGTATAACGCGGATGTTAGGTTCCACAAAAATGCCGCATTATATAAATCGCATTATGCAAGACTCAGATCAATAGAAAAAGTAGGGTTAGGTTCCGAAATCAATTTTTTTAAATAAAAATTATATAAACAATGATATATCCGACAAAAATATATTTTTATTTAATTCAGGTAATTCATGTAAGTTGAGAAAACAAATAAACTATGAAACAAATACATAGTATAAAATTATAAAAAAATGAATTGAACGTAAACTTCATTGCGCATAATACATAAATGTTTTAGGCAAAATAAAATAAAGTGCATATTTTAAGTGTCATCGCTCTCTTCAAAACTAACATTTCGTAGATGTTCTTTACTTAAAAATTTTTACATTAAATATTGTATGTAACTCACTTTATTTTCCTTTATTTTCAGCTTGAGATTAACACACTTATGAAATTTAATACGCTTTCCAAGCAGAAAAAGAATACAATTTTCAACAATAAACACTTCATACGGTAAACAATGCGTGTTAAAGAGTATTTCTCCTAATATAAATTCGCTACTTATAACTACATGCTCAACACGGGCAGACGCAAATTTAACGAAGTTAAAATTTGATTTTTAAGTCGCGCGTTGAAAAATGTATGAGAAGATAAAGGGTTACTACAGTTTGTAGACTGCCTTATATCGAAACCGCGTTATACGAGGATTATCTGCAGTTGTATACTGACACACACACACACACACAAAAGAAAACTTCCAAGTGAAGAAATGTCAGCAATAGACAGAAAAGACGAATCTTAACACAAACATCAAGCAAACAAAGAAACACCACCAATACATATGTGACGAGTGCAATAAAAGAAGAATGTACAGAATAAAACATGGCAGCCTTCGGTTGCATAGATATCAAAATAAGTTTCTAGAACTGCTATTACACATTCTTTCGCTGTTGTAACTTTCAACGATAAATTAAGTTACAAAACAGACAAAATAAAACATACATATATACGAATGTTTTGTGAATTTTGAGCATGAATGTATTAGTATTTCTGGTACAGTTTGTGACACACGTTTCTGGTAACGTTTGCCTTTGGTGATAGTTGTTTGTGATTATCAAAATTCATTGCTTAGTGTTATACGTTATCAAAAGCCTCTGGCTGCATGCCAGAGGCTTTTTAAAGATCATAGCAAGCTAACTTGATCTTTAAGTCAGTGAAATCAATATCACCAGTTCGAAATCTAAAACATCAACAGTTTTAAAAAGCCAATCCCACAAACGCCAGTGTCAATAGCCACCAATATTCACATCCAAACTCCGCTGGGCTGCGGCCGTCGAAAGTTAACCTAATCTTTTTAAGTTAGTAAGATAACATATTGTTCTTGCGAACATAAAAACACGCAACTACTATACCACAAACGCAGCACCAGAAATATTAATACTTTTTCATGCTCAAAATTCACAAAAACAAGCCATTACCAACACAATATATACATAAATAATGACTAGGAACCAGTAGTACACTATCTGATCAAACATATCCGGACACCCCTTCGTGGTAGTGGATATGGCTCATACAGATATACAAAGAAGCACAGGGTCTTGCAATTTTCATAGACAAACATCAACAGTAAAATTGGCCTGCAACTTACCCGATCAATTGTGAAGTGGAAACACCTAGGAACAACAGTAGCACAATCGTGTGGTAAGCCACATGAAATCACAGAGCGAGACGAGTCTACGTTTGGCGGATGCTAGGAGAACGTTACTTGTTCGAATGTGTTATGCCAACTGTGAAGTTGGATGGAGGAAGCATAATTGTCTGGGGATGTTTTTCATTGTTCAGGCTTTGTGCTCCAAGTTCCAATGAAGAGCAATCTTAACGCTGCAGCCTATAATACCATTCATCTGTGCTTTCACTTTATGGAAACAGTTCAGTGAAGGCCCTTTCTGTATCAACTCAACAATGCGCCCTGTCCACAAAGAGGTTTATGCAGGAATTATTTCATAAGGTGGGTGTTGAAGAACTTAACTAGCGTGCACAAAGACCTGATCTCAACCTCATCGAATACTTATTCGATGAGGTTGAGATCAGGCTGCGAGCCAGCCGAATCACCCACTTCAGTGATCGACCTCATTAACGCTCTTTTGAATGAATGATAAGGAGTTATCGCAGCAACGTATCAAAATCACTAGATTTTCAAAGGATTGAAGTCTGTTACAACAGCGAGGAATTGGAATTCTCCATAGTAATACCTTTCATATTAGATTAACAGTTGAGTTGAGCAGGCGTCTGGATATTTTCATCACATAGTGTATCACTTGCGGCAAACGCATGTTATATTGCTTTGGTTCGTCTGCCTTCTAGTAGTAGTAAAGTAGCGCTCCTGAATTAATACTATTCTTCGAAATCATAAAGCAAGAAATGCAGTGAAAATTATGCAAGGGATGATGAGTTAAACAGATATGGTGGGCCAAGAAAATTGATATAAGAATCTGAGCATGTGAAGATGGGCGTTTACATCAACGCAGTAATACTAACACCACCTTGTGGAGAACACGGGCAACTGCAATCATTCGGGAGTATTCGTCACTCCTCTAGGATGGAATGGATTGATTTATCACCTTGAAATTCAGTGTTGTATATTCATATTTTGTATCTGGATATTTCAGAATATAGTAGTAATTTTTGTTGCTTCTTTGTAGTAATATTTAAGAATTATATATTGAAAATTCCGATTTATACAAATGATTAGAATATTGAAGGATATCTCTTCCTCCTCCCCCTCCGATTCTCCATATTTTGAATTCTCTTCAGTCCGATTATACTTCTACTGTAACAAGTAATTTCGCTATTTCTATACTCAATATTACTCGATCATTGCCTTTTCATCGTATTTTCTTCTCACATGCAAATATGTGAACATTCTAGTCGCGTATTTAATTGCTGCTATAATAATAAGGACAAAATATTCAATACACGAAAAGAGGTAATTGACCAACGTTGGTTTGCATGTTTAGTTATTTCTTCTGGTTCATTCGGAAGTGCAGGACAGGGAACTAGAAACTGGATAAGTTGCTGGAAAGCAATTTCTTACTATAGAGAAAACCCAATGCCAAGGTTAACGTCAACTAGCAATGGTATCCTGTATTCGCGCAATGAAGAAAAGGGGAGAGAACAAAAACAGTATTTCCATGTCTAACATGGATACTGTTGCTTGGTTAACTTAAAATAATATCTGAATGCTGTATTATTTCGTTTTAAGGATTAATTACGGAATAGCTTGTTTCCCACCTCCCCTCCTCTGGGAATCTACCGTTATGGAATGTACGCCAACCATCTATTTTATTCTAGTTAACCGGAATACAATATTTTTCTTAGTATGCACATCAGCATACTAAATGAAAATGCATTTAGGATTTATTTATTTTCATTAAAAATTTGCATCACATAAGGATAGTTTTATTTTTCCACTTGTGTAAAATCATGTTATTTATATATTCTTTATCGTTGCATTCAAGATGCAAACAACTGAGTAACTTAAAAGTATGAATTTCAGTAACAACGTTAAAAATTAAGATACATTTAACCATTATTAAACTTCCATTAGTAAATGATAAACCCTTTCAAGAATAAATAACATGATTTAAAGACAACAGTTGGTAATTCTTACCTGACATATGACTGCTTCATGAATATTTAAACCAACGATTCACATCAGAATCAAAAAAGGAGAAATATTATTTAAAACAAAACATAAACGAACGCCACACTACACGTTATTTATAACAATTAGGCACTTTTATTTAAGGATTAGAAAAAAAAAGGAATAGTCACAGCATATTACTTGATAAAAGTGATCGCTAAATATAGTTGTGCAGTGGATATTAAAAGACATATTTTATTTTTTTATGTTGCTCCACCTACGAAAGGTTGTTTGCAAACCTATAGTGCATTTTGTACCGTGGGTGAGCAAAGAATATATTTTTTAAAATCAATTATGTATTTCAAATAATTTTTACATAGTGCGGAAACTCAAACCTGGAACTTCTTCAAGCCACTCAAGGTCTCCAATAAGCAGGGCTATGAAATTCTCGCAGTCAGAAAGAAATACAGAAAAAATCAGAGCATTCAATATGAAAGGAAAAAAAGAAAAATAAATAAGACTCACTGGTCAAAAACCAAATGAGCAAGTCAAGCACGAATTAAACTATACAGAAGATATCATAGCTATAATGTTTAAATAACAATTAAGATGGTTTGGAGACCTTCAGGAATGTCCTGTCAGAGATTATCAAATAGTCTTGAATGGAATCGTTGGAGGAAAACGACCATTTTCCTCCAACGACAGAAAAAAGACCAAAAATACCTTGATTGCAGTTTTATGAAAGGTCGCAATTCTCGAGCTTCAGATAGATAACAGAAATGGTCAGAGATAGGGGCCAGATTGCAAAGATTTGTTCACAAGGGACTCTCAACTCGTCATCTGAAGAATAAGAAAGAAAGAAAAAAAATTCCCCTTCATCTTCACTTTCTTCAGTGTTTTCTTTTACCGTCTTATAGATATTTGTTGTTGCTTTATCTTGAATTATCATTTAATCTGGAATTTTTTTCCCTGTCGGCTTGGTTGGCCGAGTGGTTAGCGTATCCGCTCTCCAACCAACAGGCTACGGGTTCGAATTCCGCTGTGGGCATGGATGTATATGACTGTCTTTAGGTGGGAGATGAATTTCATCGCCCAGTGTGAGACCACCGCCCGCTTATTGGAGGCCTGAAGTGGCTTGAGAAGTTTCCATGTTTGGTGTCTCTAGAGCAGGGTTTCCGCACTATTTAAAATTAATTAAAATATAAATACATAATTGATAAAAAAACATTAAAAAAAATCCTTGCCTCCCCCTCCCCCCACGATACAAAATGTACTGTAAGTTTGCAAATAACCTTTTGTATGTGAGAGCAACATAAAAAAAATTAAAAGATGTTCTACATTATTAACGGAAGAACTTCTATTTTAACTATCACTTTTGTCATATAATATACTATGACTATTCCATGTTTTTTTATTTGATTTTTCTTTTTTCTTCTTAACTGACATTTGTACCCGATGATTCGTTCATTTCTTTGTCACATGTTATTTTAGAACCTGATATTCCTTCATGATTAGGACAACCACAACGTTACTGCACAAAATCAGAAATAACACTAAACATACATCGACAGAGCTGTCACTGCAGTATGTGGTACTGTTTTAACTGAGTCGGAATGCCGGTAAGGCAGTTGTTGTCGTGTGGGATTCCCCCAATTTTCCTCATCCGTTCCTTACGACCAGCTGAGCCCTCCGAATGAGGGATTTTAAGTATGCATTTTTGCCTGTGAATCCCTTTGTGTGTGTGTGTGTGTGTGTGTGTGTTCATGGCCGGTTTACCTGTACAGAGGGTCGAAAAATCCGAGTTTCCGGGTGAAAAAAAACCCCCAACTCCGTATGAGACTGGCTAACTCACCTTTAGTCGAAAGAGACCATATAAAGATTCCTCACATCATGGACTGAAATCGAACCCAGGTCTTTCCGACCAAAGGGCTTCGCTCTATGTAAGGTATTGCTGTACTTTACGGTTAACATTTACAGTTAGAATTTGATGAAGCTAGGGATCTGGGGGTTTTGGTGGGTAGAGAGTTAAAATTCAGAGGGCATATTGCCAAAACAGCTCATAGGATTTCATGGTTATTGAAAATCCCCCTAACATGCAGAGATAAGAAAGTTATTGTTTCTCTTTATAAGCCCTCATCAGAATTACTGAGCGCAGATCTGGTCGCATGGGTTTCTTGAAAATGTGGATGAGATGGAGCAGATTCAAAGGCGAGTAACTAAGGTGGTGGTGGTGGCAGGACTGTGTGATTCTCCATATGAGGAGAGATTGAGGATTTGTGGGTTTCATAATCGGCGAATAAGGAGGGGAGGATAAGATAAAGACAAATAAATTGCTTAGGGGATTTATAGGATTGATGTAGACGAAATATTTCAGTGGAGGAATAATGTGAGGAAAACTAGAGGTCATCCATACAAATTGAGTAAGAGTGTGGTTAATAAGGAGTGAGGACTAGATTTTGTGCTTCGAGAGTGAAAGAGATTGCCAGTCAGTTGTGTGTGCTTTATCGGTGATTCAAGTGATTTGTTCATTAATGTTTTTGAAATAGACTTCCCACGAGGACTCCATGGAGGTGCCTGTACGTAATAATAATAAAACTTCTTCTTCCTTTACGTATTAGGCCTAGTAGCCTGTTACAGTTACGTATTAGGCTTCGTGGCCTATTAATTCGAAACCGGCAATCCCACGGAATAGGTCGGTGTCAATCCTATTCTACGAGTGTCCTATGCCTGTAGATGCATATGTTCACGGAGCCGGTTTGCCTGTTCTGGGGGGGGGGGACGAAAAACCCGAGTTACCGGATGAAAATCTCTCTACCTCCGTATGAGACCGGATAACTCACCTTGCGTCGAAAGAGACCAGATAAAGGTTCCCCACGTCATGGACAGGAATCGAACCCGAGTCTTTCCAACCAAAGGGCTTCGTCTATACTGACTCAGCTGTGGAGGCTCATTACGACACTAATAACAATAAATTTGAAATGATTTATTATTATAAAATACATTACTGCATATTCTTCTGATACTGAAAATTTAAGAAATATTTGGATTAAAAAAAAAAACCTCTTCAGTTAACAAATGGGGGGAGGGGAGACAGTGCGAGAAAAATGCCAGATCTCTTTTATTTCAAAGCAGTGATAGAGAAGGGATTTTGAGTACACATTCTCAGAGCTAGCATATGAAGTAACGCTATCCGCAAATTGAAAAATTCTTTTTGAATGAAATTTAGTATGCGTCAAACTGGCTTTACTTTTATCTTCATTATATCTCAGCTGGACATTTTGCTCGGCTAAGGTACAATTATTAATTCAATTTCTGAGGATCATTAGCTTTGTAAATTTCAGCGATCTTTCCTTGAAGTGTGAATGACCGCGCAAATTTTGCTAATGACCAAGACCGAGTTAAAGCTCAGACTCAGACTTCGTGTTGGTCGCAGAAGAAATGAAGAAAGGAAGACGACACTTATCATGTTCATTGAAAGTATCCTTCACGCCTTAAATTTTTGAACTATTCAAAAGTTTGTCGTTTAAGAAGGCCTAATGCTTATGAAAAGCACTATGTCGATCAGATGCTGTGAAACATAAAGAAGCATGACCAATATTTCAAAGCAGGTTTGAATTTTTTGAGAGGTCAAGAAACTTCAGCGTAAATATGGCTCACATGTGTATTGCGCATCTTCAAGCAGTTTCCATTCAAAACTGGTTCACCAAAGATAAACTGATGAACTATTTCTCTTGTTTGAATAACAGCTTTTCAAATGAACGTGAGTTCCCAGTCTCGTGTGGAAGCGGTTGTCCTTTTACATATCTTAAACTCGGGCTTTTCGTGTCGCGAAGCAAACCGGCTAGAAGAACACACTCAACTAACAGACATCATACATTAGCCTCATAGTTTAGTTGCTTCGGCCATGGTTCCAAATAACAACAGCGAAATATTATTTATACTTCATTATAAAATTAGAAACACTAGATACACAAAGATTCACATGCCGCTGCATGGAAGCGCATCAGTACGACTACAGATAGGTTCCGTCACTATCTATCGCCTAGAAACATGGAAGGAAAAGATCTGGATAAACTTGTGCAGAGGCTCTTAATATTTGATCGAGTTAAGAACAGAAGTTCTTCTCAGTAAACTAATGTCCTATGTTTTTCATCTACTCTTTGAATTTCAGTGGAAAATTTATTCACTGGCTACGGTTTTTGCGTGTCATTACCACTGACTTTCCTATTGATGCAGGAGGTTTGCTCACAACGCCGTTGTTTTATCCACCTTCCTTCCTCCATTTATATAGGTGATTTTTTAAAAGGTCACTTACATCAAATTCTATCTATAGCTCTGCTAACGATACCACACTTCTGTATTCTCATTTTGCAAGCTTTGAAATACTGAAACATTCAGGGAATATTTGAGTATGGAGTATGGAATATTTGAGCACGGCAAATACCGAATTCTTGATAATCTGCAAGAAATGCCTTAAACATAGGTCTTTGTCATTTTTCAATGGCGTGATCACAAATAGTCGATTTCAATACTATCAAAACACAGCATTCTTATTTCCTTCTTAAACTATCTCACTGTACTCACTTTGTTCTTTTAATGATGCACAGGTCCCCAGTCAAGATCAGATCATCAAATTTATCTTTCTCAAATTCACACTTTTTTTAGCATTTTCAATTACCATTTATAACTTCTTCGGTCTCTAAAAGGGCAAAAACTGCATTCTCTTCTGCTTTGAACATTATTCATTTCCACAGCTCCTAACTTCGTAGAAATCCGAAGTCCATCACGACTTTCTCACATTTGGTATGCTGTTTTACAGATGAGTTCAATTTATTTACATATTTGATTGCTTTTATTCAAAGTAAAACAGACAAGTACCACAGTTCTACAGGGTGACCACAAAGCCCCATTACCTCCATGTGAAATTTAGAAATACAAACCATTTGGCATGTGATCTGATTTGCAAGTGAGAATTTTTATCGAGAAAAATACCACATTTCGTGATCGACATCTTCGATATATGGTAACTTCATCGCTATAAATGACTTTATCAGATTCTGAAACTGTATTAAAGGTTTGAAGTAGCTTAGAATAAACCTTCCTCTGAAGCAAGTCTCTGTCAGATAATTCTTGAACATCATAGTGAGATAGGGCCGTTTTAAGTTAATTTTCATATTTCTGCCTGACAATTCCAAGTTCTTATACTCTTATAAGTCGATTACATTGGTGATCGCACAACAGACCCTTCCGCGTGTCTGCATTATTCCCCTCTTGCTAAAGAATACAACTTTTCAGTTTGTTCATTACACTTCCAGTGGTAAGTGGTAGCCAAAGACGAGATCATGCTTCCCCTTCACACAAGAGTAACTTTGGTGGAGGATCTCGTTGAAATCGCCGATGAAAATTGACTTGCGGCTCTTCATTGTCTTTTCTGTGCTTTACCTGTTATGCAACCAACAAATAATAATATAATGTTCATCTATAATGTAATTACTCTGATCAACCAATGTGAAACTTGAAAATAGAAATAAACGTCAAATAAAAGAAAATAAAAAATATTATTTCTGGGAAAACCCTCACTTTTACGAGGAATCAGAACGCATGCCAAATGATTCGTATTTATCAATTTCATATATGGGAATGGGGCTTTGTGGCAGCCCTGTATTTATCACACCTTCGTCTCAGTATTCATTGTCCAATGATAAGACGTTTTATCGTATCAACTGTCAGAGGTCCCATGTCTTTAATCTTTACGCACATCATAAATTATGTATTATAATTTCATCTGTTTTATAACAATTAATGAACTACAAATTCCCAATTTGTAGTTCACGCTTTTAGTGGACGTTCACGAGGAGATTTCGACAATCTCTGATCAAGAGCTTGGGTTTTCGTCCTGAATAATTGATGGTGTTTCCTTACCTTTTGATGCCAGGTGAATCATGGCAGGTTTTTTTGTCATAAATTGAGTTCATTCTCTTTCAAAAATAAACGGCTCTCTTAGATGAAGTCCTTTGTATTACTAATTAGCCACCTAGTTGAGCTCAGGCAGGTAGAGCCTAAATGACTTGCATTAACTCTCTTAGTGACCTATGATACATGCAAATATACACCATAGTTGTTGATGTGGATAATTATTACACATGTGAGGCATGTGACATTAAATACAATATCGACAATCTTCTCAATTGAATTGATTTTGCTGAATTGTATCTTAATTAACTGGCTTTCTGACGGATAACATGAAATGTTTTACGAATAAATGCCGTAGAGAATTCAGTCGCTTCTTTGTTGTACTTTCCTTAAAACTGGAACTTATTGTCTGAGTAAAAGATTTCTCTGTTCCGTTGGCACTAAAGGGACAATACTGATAAGAACCCTATTGTACTGAAAACAACTCAGCAAAATAAGTAAATATCAATTCAGTCGTCCGATGCGTTTAAACACTTAAAAGTGCCTACTGCATTTAATTTCTGTTAAAATTCCCAAAGGGTTGCCTTTGGGAACAAAGAAGTTTTTCTTCCCATAATTTCAAATAAACACTACCTGAAGTAAGCTTCTTGACAAAGGGTAATTGACACCAGCTTTTATTAAACTAAGTTATTTGATTTCCATTAAAGAAATTCAATATGTTCGATTCTGTGTTTACTTAAGTAATACAGTTACGATACTCAACATTTCACTGAAATTCAGAAAGCTTTCTCATGTCTGGATTTGGCAAAATTCCCATTACCACGATCCAGGAGAAATGTAATATAAAATGCATTTACTCAGCAAAAAAGGAGAGTGGAGATTTGTTTCTTGGTCATTTTTCAATCCAATAACGTTGCAGAATGTGGTAATAAGTTGAGAAGATTTAATACTTTCCTTTCCTCGATGTTCAATTTTCTTTATTCATATTTTAGTTAGAAGGATAAAGTGCAAAAACGATGAAATGTACATTTGAGTATAACTTTTCTATAAAACTGAGTTTGGGAGTGAGTTAAATTTTCAGGATTAGGGTCATAAGGCATGCAAAGGAACAAATTTTCAGAAGTAAATGCATATGCAATTGCACAATGAAATATCATTGTCACTTGCGATTAACACAGGTGATATTACGGAATCATAATATGAGGTACTAATTATTCGCCTAATAGGATGCTAGTTTAATGAACAAATTTAGCTAATATCACTTAAGCATTTGTGAATTTATCTAATATGGATGTTCATTTCTATTATATTAACTGCACTGGAGGACGAAATCGCTGGCAATCGTATGTTAAATCCCTAGTTACAACTACCAAAGAAATGCACAATCATTGAAGATCAAGAGTCTCCGTAGCTCAGTCGGTATAGACGGGACACGGTCAACTGGGCGATGGCCAAGTGGGCGCCGGACATCTGGGCGACAAAATAATAGATCAAATATGCAATGCTATTCTATTGATCTACTACCCGGTAAATTTAAATAATGATTTTTTGAGAAACGAGTTAAAAGAAAGATATAAACATAAAATTTGAAAAATCTCGTTTATAATTAAGTTTATTTTTATTGTGTAGAATTACGAAATTGTAGAGAAGTTACATTGAAATTTCCCATGCAAAAAATGAATCAGCTAGTTAATAAATATTTTAGTTTATATCATAATGAGAATGTTAATTTTTGGTAGTGAAAGTCATGTAATATGGAGCCAAAGCATGAATGAATTATTTGTGAATGGCACATTTTTACTTTCTCCCCATCTTTTTGCTCAGATTTTTGTTATTTTGGCTAGAACGGATGGAGGTCCTGTTTTCCCTATTTTGTATTGTTTACTACCTAATAAGACTCTTGAAACATACACCAAATTATTTTATATAATACATGAAATGTGGCCATTACTAGATCCCGAAAATATAAATGTTGATTAAGAAATTGCCATTCATCAAGCTTCACGTATAGTATTTCCGCAAGCTAACATAAATGGTTGCTTTTTTTCATCTGTTATACAAAATCTTCGTAAGCATTTAGCTTCATGCAATCTTTTAACTAGATACAATTCTGATACGCAATTCGCTTTAAATTCAAAAATGATCACTTCATTTGCTTTCATTCCAGAACAAGATATTATTTACGCTATTTCTGAACTTGAGAATCATTTATCCAATGAATTTGAACCAATTTTAGAATGGTTTACGAACACATACATAGGTCGTCTAAGGAATAATAGAACCAAGGCTCCACCAATTTTCCCCTCAAACGTTTGGTCTGTGTACCAAACAATAATAAATGGAAGCGATAGGACAAATCATTTTGCGGATGCCTATCGTCGCAATTGCAATTGAGCTTTGGCAGCAGCACAAGTCATCCAAATTTATGGATTTTTATAAATGGACTACAAAAAATTAAAAAACCTTATGATGTTGATTATGAAAGAGCAGTAGCAGGTTATCAACATCAACACAAACGTAGATGTTACGATGAAGCTGACCAAATAATTTTGAAAAAAGTTATAAATTACTTAGCTGCCATCAAGTCCCTGTATGAATGCCCCGAGTTTTGTGTCAGGGTAAACAGCACAAAATCTGAACCTTTCACAGTCTCCGTCGGCCTCCGCCAAGGGTGTGTTCTGTCACACCTCCTTTTCATAATATTTATGGACTGGATTGATAGGCACAGCCGAGGCAGTGAGTGTGTCAGATGTAGCATTGACGTCTGCTTTTTGCAGATGACCTAGTTCTGCTTAGCTCTTCCACAGATGACCTCCAGCGGACCTTGGATAGGTTTGTAGCTGTTTGTGCAGACGCCGGAATGAAGATCAGTGTGGCCAAAACTGAAACATTTGTGGTCAAAAGACAACCATCCCAGTGCACTCTAAATGTAAGTGGAGTTCCAATGAGGCAGGTGGAGAAGTTTAAATACCTTGGGTCCATATTCACGAATGATGGAAAATGGGACGTAGAGCTAGATACTCGAATTGGCTTAGCAAGCTCAATATTGCGGGAGCTTGGCCGTTCGGTAGTATTGAAGCGGGAGTTAAGCCAGAAGGCAAAGCTGGCTGTCTTCAATACAGTCTATGTCCCCATCCTCACCTATGGTCATGAGAGTTGGGTAATGACTATAGGTGAGGATGGGGCTTAGATGACCATAGGTGAGGAAGCCGCTTGGATTCATGCGGACATGAATCCAAGCGGCTGAAATGAGGTTCCTTCAAGGGGTTGCGGGGCTGACAAGACTCGACAGAGTCAGAAGCTCTGCAATTCGGGAAACCCTTAATACTCAACCGCTGCTTCTCCGTGTTGAGAGATCACAGTTACGTTGGTACGGGCACCTGGTCAGAATGCCACAAGAGAGACTCCCTCAGCAGGTCCTCTTTGCCAAGCCAGAGGGTGGGAGGCCACGTGGAAGGCCAAGGACTCGCTGGATAGATTATATCCAAAACCTTGGGTGGACACGTTTGGGAATCCCACCAGAACACCTAAGCTTGGTGACGGAGGATCGTGACCATTGGAAGTTCCTCTTGCAGCTGTTGTCCCCACAACCCAATTAGGAAAGGTGGGCCTTGAAGATGTATGTATGTATGTATGTTATAAATTACGATAGGGAAAATATAATAGAATATTTATGTGGTATTGCATATAACTATAATATGAATTAATAAATTTAAAATAAAAATTTTGTTTAGAATTTCATATACTTCTTTTTTGTTTTAATGTATATATGTAACATGTGTAAATATGCTTGTTAATTACAAAATAATATTAATAAATGAATTAAAAAACTATTTTTTCGTAATTTTAATATTGTGCAATTATACCTTTTCAATTTTAAATCATTTTCTTTTTAACCATCTCTTTCTTAAATGATCCTACAAATTTTGATATATGATATAATCGTTCGAAAACGAATTCTTCGAAAGTAAGTTTTTCGAATGATAAATTCTTCAAAAAAATAAAATTTTTAATTTATCGAATATTAGAGGCAAATTCACGCAGGTAAGCTTAGGTCAGTTAGGTCTGGATTATTTTTATTTATTTATTTTTTCAATTATGTGGAAATAACTCATAGTTCATAACTTATAACTCATACTTCACAAGTCTTAACCATATGTATATTTATATATATTTTACCGATATTTGTAAAAAAAACAAAAAAACCGCCAAATCGTATGCCTGCTAAGCGTGCAAAAAAATTGTAAGTTTCTGTCGCCCACATGACGGTCGCCCACCTGGCTATCGCTCAGTTGACCATCGCCCATTGTGAATCGCCCAGTTGTTGTGTACCCGATAAACCGACTCCTTGAACACATATGAATTTACAGTCATAATATATATATATATATATATATATATATATATATATATATACCTAATTCCTCATTAAGAGGGCTCAACCCCCATACCTCTGGGGGGGAATAAGAGGGGGAACCCCATACGAATAAATAAATTGAAGATCTAACAGATTCAATATTGACATAGCAAGCAATGTACTGTTTCCCTCGGCAATTGGAAAACTGGTCTTCTATGATGATAACTTCACATTCATCACCTTCTGTGAAGTGAAACCATCATTCCGCTTCTTGGAGGCCTGAAGTGGCTAGTAAAGTTCTACATTTAGTCTCTAAATTTGGATTCTCGAATTATTTAACCCGTAGTTTATTAACGATACTAAATGTACTATACCATCCTTTGGTGTGTGGTTATTATTAATATTCATCATTAATTTGTTCAACAAAATTTTATACAGAACAATTTTATATATTAACACAACAGATTTTATGTTTATTATTATATTATTACTATTTATTAGAAAATCATGCTAACATGAGGGGAATATTTTAATATGAAATCATTTCTTTTTATTATTTATAAATATTCCTAACCGTGGCAAACAGTTATCCATATAATTCTCGTTTTATTAATAATCCTTAACAATGTTACAAATATATTTTCATTTTCTATAATAATAAGATAGAAATATTTTATCTTTCAAGAAGGAAAATTTTACAGCGATTCACCTGCAATTTTGATTCGTTCTCTTTACACATGAATATGCAACTTCCTTTTTCTGTCTGAAGTATTCATTAAATGACTGCTGTTTTATGAATTTTTCTGCGTATATAACAGGGGATAATAATCACACAGCTTCTGTATTACTGAGTTGTGTGTGTAAGTAGGACACCTGTACACTGTCATTAACAGGACTTTGAGGTTTAATTAGGCGCCACCACCCTAGCATTCAGTGTCATGAAACTTTTAACGAGACGCTAAGCTTCCCAATAATTCAGCCATGTAAACAGGTAGCCATTATTCTGGTTCCATTTCTGCTCCCAAGGGCGTTAACATTACAGTACACGGGCTTGGGACTTATGCTTAATAATAAGAATTGCACGGAGAGGCATGGAAAATGAATAGAGATAATCCCATAGGAAATTTCTATGATAATTAAGCAAAGTTTTCAATACGCACTTCAATGATGACGTCTTCTGTTCCACATAATAGAAATTATTACATATAGTAATAATTTCATTATCATTATCATTATAGTTCATTATCAAATACAACTTTACTGAGAAAAATGGTACAAAACATAAACCAAACACGGCCATACACGGTATTTATTTGCTATATGTCCTTCTGCCTTTCGCGCGTGGAAGAAATATAAAAAAAATAATTTATTATTTATCGCTATTATTATTTTATTTTGTGGCTGATATAAATTTTGTCAAGTTATTATTATTATTATTAAGGGCACTTCCATGGAGTCAGAAGACTCATCTCGGGATACCCAGTCTAGCCACGCAATCTAACATATCTCTCCTTAAACCCACTAACAGACAAAACACTCACAACTGACTCTGGCAACCCATTTCACTCATTCACAACTCTCCAAGCAAAAAACCTAGTCCTCACACCCCTACTAACCAAACCTTTATTCAACTTACAGAGATGACCCCTTGTTCTGGTCCCTCTAGCCAAGTGTTGAAATATTTCCCTGCAGCTATCCTATAAAAGCATTTAAGCAACTTAAATTTCTCTATCATATCCCCTCTTTTTCTCCTCTCAACCAACTTCTGCAATGCACACACCCTCAATCTATCCTCATAGGGAACATTCCATATGCCACTCATCATCTTGATCACTTGCTTCTGAATTCTCTCCACTGCTTTCTCATCCCCAAGAAATCCAGGGGACCAGACTTGAGCACAGTAATCCAGATGTGGGAGTATCAAGACCTTATAAAGAGGAATAACAACTTCCTTATCTTTAATTGTTAATATGTTCTTCATTAGCCTTGTAATCTTATGGGCTACCTTAGCAACCTTGGCAATATGTCCTCTAAACTTTAACTCTCTATCTACCACTACCCCTAAATATCCAGCTTCATATATTTACTAGAGTAAGTACAGTGCCACCAGTGTGATACACGGCTTGTAATCTATTTATCCCAAAACATAACTTTATTTCTCGACATCAAACTGACACTCATTTTGGTGTCATTTTTGCTCATACTGACAGTCTATTTAAATCGTCCTGCAAGCTCCCCACATCGTCTTGATTAACTATTACTCTACCTAATTTCGCTTCATCGGCAAACAACTGAATATTTCCTTTCAGGTTATTTCCTATATCGTTTATGTACAAATTAAACAGCAATAGTCCCAGCATTGAACCTTGCGGCACACCACTAGTCACCTATTTTCCCCATATACCACATTTTGATATCTGTCCAGCAGCCACCCTCTAATTCACTTCATCAGTGTCATATCTTCCCATTTGTTCTGATTTGCGTAACAGAGTTCAATGTGATATTTTGTCAAATGCCTTTGTAAAATCCAGAAAAATCATCGTATAGCCGTTTCCTTTATCCAACTTAGCTGTTACTCTATTATTATTTGTAATAAGTGAGTGAACAATTTCCGGTTCTTGAACGTTGGAGAACGGGCATACCTCAGCATAGTTGTGCAGTGTTGGCTCATAAGGACTTCCTTTCAGAAGACTTGTATAATGCTGCATAACGAGTAGTGTATATCTATATAAGGATTGCTTAGCATACATCATACTCTGTGTTGAGCAATGTACTTCATATTTGGGAGCTAAAAAACTGAGTTGAGATAAAATAAGCTATCTTATTTTATCTCAACCAGAAACTCGTTTTTCATCTAATAAAAACGACTAATTGGTCGGTGAACACAGGCATCTGTCATATACAGTATATTAGACTATGCAGACAGGATTAACTACCATACTTTATTGTGACACGATTTAGGTTTATATGAAATCAAGCCACTTTGCTGTGAGCAAATCGCGTGATAGGATGATATAGTGTATATCAAGACAGTAACCCAGAGTCTTGTTAGATGCATATGAACCTGATCACTTTGAATTATCTGAGCAGTTATTTATTATTATTATTATACATCTCCATGGAGTCAGAGGAACTCAACCCAAGAGACCCAAACTATCCTCACGATATTTATCATACCTCTCCTTGTACTCATTGACAGACGAAGCACTGACATCTGAGTCAGTCAACGCATTCCACTCGTTCACCACTTTCCAACCAAAAAACTAGTCTTCACACCCTTGTTAACTGCACTATTACTTAATTTCCATGGATGGCCTCTTGTTCTTTCACCACTATCCAATAACTGCTCAAAATATTTCCCCTTCATCAATCCTATAAAACTATTTTTCGTAACTTAAATATTTCTATCATATCCCCACTTCTTCCCCTATCAACCAACTTCTGCAACCCACAAACTCTCAATCTAGCAATGTCCATACTGGCATCTTATTTAAATCACCCTGCAAGCTCTCTCCATAAGGTTGATTAATTATTACGCTACCCAACTTTGCCTCACCAACAAACAACTGAATATCTCCTTTCAGATCATTTCCTATATTTTATATACAAATTAAACAATAATGGTCTAAGCACAGAGCTACAGAGCTTTACGGCACACCACTGGTCACTCAGAATACATTTCTCTCTTTCACACACAATCTGGCTTTATAAATGGAGACCAAAAGATTTATGCACACGCACGCACGCACGCACGCACACACACACACACACACACACACACACACACACACACACACACACACACACACACACACACACACACACACACACACACACACACACACACACACACACACACACACACACACACACACACACACACACACACACACACACACACACACACACACACACACACACACACACACACACACACACACACACACACACACACACACACACACACACACACACACACACACACACACACACACACACACACACACACACACACACACACACACACACACACACACACACACACACACACACACACACACACACACACACACACACACACACACACACACACACACACACACACACACACACACACACACACACACACACACACACACACACACACACACACACACACACACACACACACACACACACACACACACACACACACACACACACACACACACACACACACACACACACACACACACACACACACACACACACACACACACACACACACACACACACACACACACACACACACACACACACACACACACACACACACACACACACACACACACACACACACACACACACACACACACACACACACACACACACACACACACACACACACACACACACACACACACACACACACACACACACACACACACACACACACACACACACACACACACACACACACACACACACACACACACACACACACACACACACACACACACACACACACACACACACACACACACACACACACACACACACACACACACACACACACACACACACACACACACACACACACACACACACACACACACACACACACACACACACACACACACACACACACACACACACACACACACACACACACACACACACACACACACACACACACACACACACACACACACACACACACACACACACACACACACACACACACACACACACACACACACACACACACACACACACACACACACACACACACACACACACACACACACACACACACACACACACACACACACACACACACACACACACACACACACACACACACACACACACACACACACACACACACACACACACACACACACACACACACACACACACACACACACACACACACACACACACACACACACACACACACACACACACACACACACACACACACACACACACACACACACACACACACACACACACACACACACACACACACACACACACACACACACACACACACACACACACACACACACACACACACACACACACACACACACACACACACACACACACACACACACACACACACACACACACACACACACACACACACACACACACACACACACACACACACACACACACACACACACACACACACACACACACACACACACACACACACACACACACACACACACACACACACACACACACACACACACACACACACACACACACACAGAAAGAGAGAGAGAGAAAATCGCATTAACTGTTTACTCTAAAGACTAGTTAAAATGTTTTTTGGAAAACAAAATTATGAAAAATCCCACTACTTCTACTCGAACTGGATTTCTAAACTTAGTAAGGAGTAAAATACTAACTTAAAGTAAATACTAAACAAAAACACTACTCCCATTCATTACTGAATACATCTTTCCAAATGATAGGGCGCGCACACTTTGTTACCAATTGAGGTGTGTAAACATGCCTTTAAAGAAAGCAAAATTAATCTGGTAAAAGTCGACTATTAATTATTAGAATGCACATAATTCACATGTTATCATGAATTTCTTAACATTTTATGCACAGTGGTTTGAGATTATTGAAGAATTATTTTTTATTTTTCATATTACAGACAACATACCTAAATTACCAAAAAAATTTAACAGAAAAAAACATTCCAGACAGCCAATCTCGGTCTGTTTTCGGATTTTTTACCTAGATTTTCAAATAAGCTAAAATGATAAATATGTATTTTTAGAATAATATTTTGAAAATAATTCTCTCTTCAGAGGGACTGTGCAGTTCAATGTAAAAGGCAGTGTTTGCATCCACAGTACTGACTGCCCAAAGAAAGAACGGAGTTCAATTCTAGAAGCTGATTGCAACAATTTTTTAAGCCTTCGAACTTTTCCGAGTTAGTTTATCTTTAGCACGGGCGAGCAGTGTTTTCCCCTGAAATTCGAATTTTCCCTCCGGTAAAAATCAAGAAAATCGACCGTAGAACTCACGTCATTCCAGATGTTAACATATTGTGTTAGCATTAGGGAGCACGAGATGGCAGCTCTAGAGTGCCGTCTCTTCGCTAGATTCCGCCTAAAATTAACAAGTCTTCGGCCAGCTATCTGTGATTGGCTACCGGACGAGATTGAACCGCTCGCATTCTCCAAAAGTTAGGTAGGACTAAACCGGCCTCACCTGCTCTCTATAAGAGAATAAAAGACTTTAGCCGATTTTTTTTCTTTCCATTCAAGAAACGATGTTATTGCTAATTTTTTATTATCTGAAACAGTATCAATAACGTCGTTTCTTGAATGACCATTCGTAGATGTACGACAATTGGTTTTCATGATATAAGCCAAAAATTGAACAGAATGGGAAGATTTAGTGATGGGTAAACTGCTATGAAGAAAGGATTTCGGGTGCAAACACAGCTAACTTGCAGTCTTTCCATTAGTCAAATAGTAGGATACAAGCTTTGTGCTTGGGCCAATAATGTAGCTTTGTATATTGTAAAAATATTTCACCATTGAATCATTTAATATGCCACATCGACGCTTATAGACATTTTTTTCACATTTGATTTTTCTCTTATTGAATGCGGTATGGTTACTATCGTACCTTGTAAAATTTTGGAAAATCTTTGATAGTAGAAGTTAGTAAGATAGATTTAAACACCTCTACACATGGTGAAGTTGGAACCTACAGCCTATTGGTTGGAGAGCAGATAAGCTATCCACTCGCTCAACCAGGCTTGTTATTAGAGAGGTAGATAGAATGACACAAAATATGTTAGTGGAATTATCCTTGTGAATCCAATAAATAATGTATGCGTAGAACGTAGATCTTTTCGCATAATAAAATAGGCATTAGAAACATGTTTTAATATACACAATTGAGTATCAATTTAATGAATAACATAGAATTTAGGATTTTTTCCCTAATTTCTTTTCTTCTTTTTTGTCAACAGATGGTGTTCGGAAACGAGAGTACACTGCTGGTCAGCTGTTGAGCATGCTGAAGCAACTCGCCAAATCAAGACGTAATAGGCAAATTCGGATCGCTAATAAAGGAATACGATTCGGAATCAGCCGGAAATAGTCGTCTTGTATACGGAAATGACTCTGTGGTCAAAACCGCCTGCTCCTGATACTTGGTTCTGTAAGGAAGGAAAAGGCTAAAATCGATTGCCAAGTCAATAGCAATGATGACATGCGTTTGCTCTATCGGAAGTGCTCCTACGGCAGCAAAGATTTATATGTTTGCTGGATCCTCTTTGCTGTAACAATAGCTAATCTTTCGTATTGCTTCGTTGTGAGCAGACCTTACCATGATTGTCTTACGTATTTTGCCTCATAATTTTTCTGAATAGATATTTCTTTTCTTTTGAACCGTGCCAGAATAAATGTACGTCATTCACGCGACCAGTTATTAAACGTATTAATGTTTCTACTGGTACTGGCCATGCTTGTAAATGTCTTTTCTATACTGCTATATGCAATGACACTATTTGGTTTATTTATGGCACATTAATAATTCGTTTTAGATAATTAAAACTTGTGTTTCGATACCTATCAGACATGAGAAGACTGATTACTTGTGTATTCCAGCTGTTTTCTCTCATATCAGCAGCTGGAATGATAGCCAGAGAGAGATTTGAGTGGTTTTTTGTTGCTTGTAATTGCCTAAGTTTACAACATTCACTGTCTCGATTCGGTGAATGAGGAATAAAAATGAAGCATTCGAGCCTTTTTTTTTGTTGTTAGAAGATCCGAAATTCTGTCGTCTGTCCTCTTACCAGTTATCAGATATGACTGGTCAGAGGAAAGATGTGCGTTTCTTTCGGGATCATCTTCTTAAAGCTATTTTATCTGCGAGCTAATTACTTTTTATATAAGATAGACAATAAAAAAGAAACAAATAAATTTTATTGAAATTTAGGCAAATCACACAAAGTAAATAAAATTAAATTTGAAATCAAAGTTTTGCCTGTATTTGTGAATTCGAGGTAAGGCGATTGACTATGGTGAATAGAGAGATTAGAAACGTTATTTCATTAAATAGACATGAACATTTTTAGTATATTTTTCTAGCAGATATACTTAAAATGTTCATGCAATTTAACAGTGTAACATTATCTACTTAATCTAATCTACTACCTACAAAGATATTATTTAAAATGACATTCTGTGGGAGTTTTTTTCAATTGCTCTGTGGGTTAGATGGAAGTTTCAAAAGGTACAGAGTAGCTCGCAGTCTGAATCTGTACTTGTTAAATATGCAAACATTAGAAATACCGTTATTTTGGAAGCTCTAAACTGGAATCAGTGGGAAAAAATATATATATCACATTATTTTTGTTATTTAAAATCCAAAACAGTCACAGTAATAATAAAGTTTAGGAGAAGTATATAAGCAGGAAATACGAATATTTTGAAATAAACGAAAATAATATTGAAAAAGACTGTTAGGACGTAGTTAAATTACTTCTTTCGAAGCTAGGATGTTGATGCTGAAATATTTCGAAGCTAGGATCTGATGCTGAAATATACTACCGTACAGATTTTTAAATTTATTAGAAATACTGCCACAAGTTTTACAAATTGGGAAAAAAAGAAAAAAAATATTAGATGTGCATTGCTTATATACACTTATTTTGTTGACTTATTTTGATAGCGTGTTATCGTGAAAAATAATCTGAATTGAATTTTTTCATTATGATGCGCATTGCACGCTCATTAAAAATAATTGGTTCTTTTACACGAGAAATACGTATGAAAGCATTAGCACAAATGCACTGCACCTAAGAGGAAGTCAGGAATTCGACGATGCGTCAAATAAATGCATAATTACATTACACTTCCTCTGGCATTGGCTGTTCATTTAATTTAGAACATCACATTTTGACATATTATCAACTACTTAATTTCTATTATATATTGTATAATCTGGAATGATGCTAGAAGTGTAAGCCTAAATATTATACTCTCAGATCAATGTTTCTTCGCGACCCAAAGTTGGGTTGCGAACGTTCTTTAATCAAGAGACTTAAATTTAGCAATCAGCCAAACAATTTTTAACTAATTTCAAGTAAATAAATGTATACAGATTTCTTAATTAAAAATTTAAATTTTGTTCAAAAAATAAATTAATATAACAAAATAATAATAATTGAAAGAATATTAATAAAATTGGAAGAAAATGAATAAAATAATGAATAAACCAATGGAACATATTTCATTGGTTTGAAACGCTGCCCAGAGCCTGGATACAAGGCTATGTAAAATTCCAAACTCTCTGGCAATACAGATTGCCGCAGAAACACTGGCTATATCAGTATTTCTGCGGCCTTCTTCAAGATTTCCAATAATTTTTCCCCCATGTGAAATCATCTAGATGATGTCTTTGAGACGATAGAAGACATCAAGGTTTGCAACTTTATTCCTTCACGAAAAAAAGCTTCTTTCAAACACAATGCGCTTAGTGTAGCCTTTTTCCCTGTTCAGTGGTACGACATGACTCTTGCTTTTCCTCCCCAAAAAAGCCTATAAATCGGCGACAGAGCACACGAAAGAAGTCCTTATAGCCTTATTGCTTTAGTCGCAGCTCTAACCCTCTTGTATTTCTTCAGAGCGTTGTCAACCTGGGCTTGCTTAATATCCTCCGAAACACCGTTAACTCTTTCCATGTACCCATCATTCGGCATAAACGTCGGAAATGATTTTCCGAAAAAGCTACTGAGCTCCTTTATAGCAGTTAAAATTGTCTATTGCTAAGTCATCCCTTTTCTTGCAGTCGGATAGATCTTATGACTTTTAGTAGAATAATATGTATATAATATTCTCTTAATAAATCAATGGAGATAAAAAAAATATACTAATTGCCAGGATTTTTTGTTTTTAGAATTTCCATTTGATTCTCTTAAAGGAACAAAAATTATCGTCAAATTAAGCAAGCAATGAATGCCAGTGTGAGCCAAGTCTTGAAGGACAACGACAATTTTACCGTGCACAACATTAAAAAAAAATGCGATTAAAAATAATTACCAGCAAAATTGTTATTGTCTCTGCTGAAATGATAATTGCTCCAAAGTAAATGGCATTAATGAAAATACTAACGATTTTTTCCTTTCATCTACTGCAACAATGTCTCATGTCTTATCAAGCTTTGGTACTGGAGTCATAGCTAACTGATACGCTTGGACGTAAAAGCTCAGAGCCGATTAACCCGGTCAACGGTTCAATCAATAGAACATTTAGTAGAATCATGCATGTTGTGTCAGTCATTATTACAGCAGTTTTATGAGTTTAGTCCTGAAGCAGGACGAAATTTTCTTATGACTTAGATTCTACATATATTTTACATATGGAAAGCTCAGATGCAAAATCATTGTGATTTATTTTCATGTTTTAAAACTGACATCGCGTGTTAGCTCTAGTTATTTGCTACAGGTATCCGCAAGTTAGTTTAGCACTTACATCGAAGTTAAGGGCTACTTGAGTTGTTTGGAATACTGTTTTGTGTCTTTAGTTGTTTGGCCAAAGCAACTAAGAATATGAAGCAAGAGTATAACGTTAGTTAATTGTCTCAAACGAGTATGAGGGATTTTCATCCTTCAAATGGATTTGTCTGGTGTTCGAGGGATGGAAAACCCTGCCAGCTCCGTATGAGACCAAAATCTACTTGATTATCCCCAGTTTTTATGCTAGGAAAAAAAAAGAGAATTTCCAAGAGAAACTCCATCCATGCGAGCTTCTCACTTTCACTTGAAATGCTTATTGCCCAGAATTGTAAAAGACCTACCTTCGAAAAATCTAGGATGTAAGACGGTATACTAAGAAAACAAAAGCATCTACTACGCCGTTTATTAATAAAAAAAAATAATACAGATTCTAATATCAAATTTTATTCAAGTCCATCCGGCTAGTTGAAATTATTAATGGCATTTCGAATGGTGTTGTTAAATTTTACCAATAAATATGATCGTATTTATTGAACCTTATGATGAACATCATTTTGGATATATGCTAAATGGTGGATTTTATTAAATTCCATCTATCTAGAGGATTATTTCAACATTGTTTGTTCTCCTGTAATTTCTTTTATCTTTTTATATCAACCTCACACACAAGAGGCTGTAGAACTTATAACAAATCAGTGCCGTATGTGTGTGTGTGTGTGTGTGTGTGTGTGTGTGTGTGTGTGTGTGTGTGTGTGTGTGTGTGTGTGTGTGTGTGTGTGTGTGTGTGTGTGTGTGTGTGTGTCAAATCAATAACATCTCCAATGCTTCTGATTTGAGGAGTTTTTTGGAAACTTTGGAAATTCATAAGCAGCCGTCTCCACCTTTAGTCATCAACAAAAGTTCACTTCAGTTCAGGGATGCCGATGATTTTACACAGGGTGGCGAGCGTAAGCAGGTGTGACGAGAAATCAGTAGGCAGTTGTCTCTACCCCTTAGTCATCAACGGTAGTTCGGTTCATGATAGCTACTTAACAATTCGTAAGGATGACGAGATTAACGCAAATAAATGCCTCCATCTGATGTTCTTAACCATAGCTGGTATTAGTCACTGAAATATAGTATGCCCACAGATGCGAGACCCTTCGACACGTCTGTGCATGTCAAAAGAAGGAGAATCCACTCCGATTACAGGGTAATAAATCCGTATTGAAGTATTAGTTGTTTATTATTACACGTCGGAAAATTACTTGTCTTTTATGATCATTGTAGTTTTTAAAGTGGTAACTATTTTGCTTGTATAACAGTTGGAAAATTTTACGTATAAAGCACGTGTTGGTGACCAATTCGTACATCGCCTTATTTCTTTCTCCCCTTCAACATGAATTGACTATTCTTGGCAGCCTGCCAACGACGGCTCTCGCTTCTGTGGTCGGACTGTAGTTCTACATTCCATTTTTGAATTGCGGGTTAATCCAAATTTCTTTAATAAGATAATAAAATTCTTTAAAATAAGAAAAATGTTTTCTTATTTTAAAACATGAAAATAAATCGCAATGATTTGTTTTCTTATTTTAATAAAATCCGTTTACTCACGGTTCAGGAATAACTTGCTTACGGAAGGACAAAATTAATTTAATATGTACTTTCTTCATTTCGAAAAACGCAATTAAACCTCCCCAAAATTAAAAAGGAAATTTTTTATTTGTAGTAGGATTAATAAAATTAGTAAAACCATTTACAAGAAAAACGACGCCAAATAGACAAAAAAAAAATATTATCCACAGTGGCTAGATAAACTATCTATGTATGGTGACGTTTTGATGAAACTAGCACAAACTAAAATACATATATTCATGAATTCCAATCCACGTTAACAAGCAAAATAGAATCACATCACGGCATTTATCAGTTAAAAATTTCGCAGGATGGAGAAATAACAGGTTCTTCAACTTTAGAATTTCGGAATTCTATTACTGTGAATGATAGGATTTAGGATCTGAATGAATACGTGTAGTTAACAAGCATTCGATGACCTAGTACTTTTGTTCGCAAAACTCTTCACTGCTGACATCACAGTGAAATATATACCGTTGATCGTCAGAATTGATCTGCAAGTATAATCGTATTTGCGAGAAGCACTGCTCGTTGGGAACGTAATCTGGATTTCATCTAGTAAGAGGTTATATATATATATATATATATATATATAACCTCTTCTATGTATGGTGACGTTTTGATGAAACGAGCACAAACTAAAATACATATATTCATGAATTCCAATCCACGTTAACAAGCAACATAGAATCACATCACGGCATTTATCAGTAAAAAATTTCGCAGGATGGAGAAATAACAGGTGCACACACACACACACACACACACACACACACACACACACACACACACACACACACACACACACACACATATATATATATATATATATATATATATATATATGGTGACGTTTTGATGAAACGAGCACAAACTAAAATACATATATTCATGAATTCCAATCCACGTTAACAAGCAACATAGAATCACATCACGGCATTTATCAGTAAAAAATATCAGTAAAAAAAAAAAAAATATATATATATATATATATATATATATATATATATATATATATAGCACACATTGAGAATAAACCGATTAAAAAGAACGTCTAAGTTGCGGACACCATTATAAACACAAATGCTGAAATGTGTTTTAAAATAACACTTTCCTGAATGTCAAAGCGCAACAAAAAAAAAGAAGAAAGTTTTGAAAATGAGGGATTATCCTTCGTTTTAAACTTAGATCACGTTACTCAGCCGAAAATTATATGAAGATAGATATTCGGATCGGATGAAAGAAGACAATACAAATTAGTTACTATAAAGTGAGATGACACGTAAACTCGGTCTTTAGAAAAGCGCATTTAAAAGGACGTGCACACAGAAAAAAAAAAGTTATTGTGTCATTTAAAATGTAATACGAAACTGAAACAAACAAAAAATTGGAATGTAGTATTGAATGCGTGTTCAGGGCGGGAAAGAAAACATACATTTTAAAAGTACTGCAAAACTAATACGACTAATCTGTTTTTAAAGTACACTGTAATTGTTTGGTTTGCAGCTATGTTAGCAATTTGCTACACTGCGATTATCCAACTAATCTATGATGCAATCAGAACGACACTTTCCCTTTGAATGGAGATCAGCTCGAAACCCTGCTAAAACACAAGACATCTTTATAAAGGCTTTTGAACTTAAAAGGGCTTAATCGGTCTCATAAGCAGATGACAAGGTTCCCAATTCTGTAAAATACACAGACAACTGGAAAATAGAAAATACACACAACCGGCATAATATATGTGCTCGTTACCTTGCTCCCCTATAGTGACACTTTTATTTTATTCGTGTGGGATTCCCCCGTTCCTCGACCACCCCTTAGGACTGGTTGAGCCCTCCTAATGAAGGATTAAGTACTATATATCCTATGACGGCTCGGTGGTTTAGGGGTATGATTCTCGCTTAGGATGCGAGAGGTCCCGGGTTCAAATCCCGGACGAGCCCGATGTATTTTCAATTTTTGAAGGCCTGGTTAGCGAGTGGTCAGCGTATCCGCTCTCCAGCCAAAAGGCTGCGGGTTCGAATCCCGCCATGGGCATGGATGTTTGTGATTGTCTGGAAAATACTAGTGGTGATGACGGGCGGTAGATGGCGTTGGTGTAGGTGATAGTAGTTGCGGTTCGTTGTAGTTGGTGGATTGAGTGGTGGAGACAGAGAGTTGCAGAGTAGGTGGCCTCCCTCGATCAGTCTTTGTACTCCCTGGAGGTGTTACGTAAAAATAGTAATGAATGGTAATAGTAATGTCTGGCAAACCAGTCATGGGGCTGGTTTGCTTGCTTGCGGGATGAAAAATCCCAGATAAACTGGGGAAAAATCCTGCTGTCCACGCCCAAGACCAGCTAACTTGGCTATGTCTGAGAAAAATCCTTACGCTCCTCACGTCGTCGAAGAGAATCGAACCTAGGACACTCCTTTCTCAGGCATATGGTTGCGAAGGGCATAGCCACTAGGCTAACCGCACGGTGTTTTTATGATAAACAGTAAAAATGGAATAAAATAGGAAACATAAGTTTCCTATTTTATTCCATTCCAACTAATTCTATATGTGTGCGATTTATGCATTTTTATAAAATACAGTCTTAGGATATCTAGATATTAAGTTCAGAAAACATTATTATTTTCGTATTTTTTTTTTTTTACTGAAATCAGTTATGATCATGAACATGAAAATTCTTTGTATCGGTTTTCTGATCGTTTGTTGAGTTATTTCTCTTCGAACTAATATAGTATCCCTGATGTTTATATTGTTTCAGCAAAATTAAATGTTAAATGCCCTAAGATTGCCTTATAATCCATTCAAGATCGTTGAGAAGAGGGAGAGGACTGAGGCAACTTTATAAAGGTTTTTCAGTTAAATGAAAGTTCGCCAATCTCATATGAAGATGGCAGAGATCCTCTTTCCTTTCTCAAGATACACATACCGGCCACTGAATTAGATACTTTTATTTAATACCGTGTTGGACCTCCTTTAGCGACTGCCAATGCCGATCCTCTTCAATTCCCTGCACATAATTAGTGAAATATGGATCGGGAACAGCTTTCATTGTATACTTTGGTGAATTGCTGCACACAGGAAGTTCTATTTGTCCATCCAAGCCTTCTGAGACGATGACGATCTCGTTCCTGACAGACTGTCTCAGGACCACAGTTACGCCTCTTAGACAAGCAATGCGGGTTATTTTACCATTGATTAAACACCCGGGATATCTCGCCTTTTGAGAAACCAGTCAGCTCTGCTGTTTACAAAATTGTGGCGAGATGCTTAAGGATCTTCCTCAGCCATAGTCAAGTTAGCCGGTCTTGCGCGTGGACAACAGGGTTTTCTCCCCACTTTATCTGGGGTTTTTCATTCCGCAAGCAGGCAAACCGGTCCCGTAAACACACACACATGGATACAGTCAGGAATACTTAAGAAATGGGGGAATTGAGGTGGCGCTCTACCTCCCGTAAAAGGGACTCACGGCCCTTGAATCACTATACGAAATGAAATGAAAACATAAAAAAAGATAAGTGAGTATTTGTTCCCGAACAAAAAAAGTTTTCGGGATTTTGATAATATGAATCTTGATAATAGCTTCATCTCTGTAAATCATACAATAGAAACGTTTGAGAAACTTTGCTCTAAACAACATTACAATTGGGGTTGTGATGTTTACTTTTTTGGCTGCCTTGCAGTAATCTATCAAAGCCTAAAGGAAACACAACACTTCTCATAAGCACACTTACGCCTCGCAATTATTACCAACAGATGTGATTGAATACCTCATTTCTAGATATAACATTCGGTTATTTTCGTTCTTGCGTAGACGATACAATATTTTTTACAAGAGTAAATAATTAAATACTATTTTTTATAAACTAAGATGTAATGAAAATTTAGGGCCATCTTTCAAAGCAGTCCTCTTGCATTTCTGAGCGCTTCTTTAAATTCAGTTTGCAAGCTTCTAAATACTGTTAGAAAAGAATGTTTTCAGTTACTCCCGCAGTCAACTATGCACTGTTTCTTTGACCTCGGTACCAGGCAAAAACATTTTTCTTAGGGAATTAAAAATGGTGTAATCACCTGAGGAGAGGTCAAGATGACTTCAGTTGAAGTGCAGGGAATTTCCATGAAAAAGAAACCTCTTGACAAAATTCCATGTGTTTACTGCTTATAGAAAGTCTCAATTCCTCTTATTAACCTTTTCATTCATTTTTACACTTTTCTTTGATTTATACACATTTCGCCATACCGCGCTGACACTTTTTTCCCTAACTCTCTCTCTCTCTCTCTCTCTCTCTCTCTCTCTTGTTAAAAAGGAAGCATTTGGTTTCCTTTCTGAAATGCAATTGGAAAACAAAATTGTGCTGTTTGCTCCTCGATTATACGAGATATCTGTGAAGATACGGTTAGATCGTTTATCTACCGCAGTGTTTCCCAAACTTTCAGACCTGCGTATCCCCTTTAAAATTTTAGTAACACCGGCGTACCACCGCTCAGGTAACGGCTGTTTGGAAGTTAATATTTCATACATACAAGAATAATTTATTTTTTAACATTTGCGTTATAGTAAATTACAAGTAGGTGAACCAATTTATATTTATTAAACGCATGTCAAGTAATATGAATTCAATATACATACAGTAGATTCAGCAGAGAGAGATTTCACGAAATTTAGCGGAGAGTTCTTATAGCATGATTCTATTTTTTGTCATTATTTAAAATTTTTCTTCCAGCCGAAAAAACAACCATAATTTTTACATTACCTGATCCTCATATCATATTAATTTTAATATTGGAGGATATAATAATAATAATAATAATAATAATAATAATAATAATAATAATAATAATAATAATAATAATAATAATAATAAGCTAACGCCTTTCATTCCCTTATAGGAAGTAGGTGAGGCCTTTAAACCGTATCTAGCTTTTGAAGACTGCGTGGGCAGTTCAATCTCTACCAGTAGCCAATCAGAGATAGCTAGCTCATGTCTATCACTAATTATAGCTGGCCATCGATGAAAAGGTCGAAAAACAAGTGCTGCCATCTCTTAGTACTAACCCTAGCAGGATATGTTACTGTCTGAAATAATACGGAACGAAAAACCCGAGTTTCCGGGAGAAAAAACCCACTTGCCCGTGCCAGAGATCGACTAACTTGGGAACCGGAAGAAAAAAGGCTTAGAAAAAGTTCCTCCGTTGGTGACTAGACTTGAACACTGGAAGTCAATCTTTGGGCTACCTAGCGAAGAGGATGCAAGTGTCACTTCCACTGAGAAAGACAGGCTTTTCTATTTCTGGTTATATGAACGCTAATTGTTTGTTCTAAATTACGGTCACTCATCTTCACAATAATAAATAATTATGTGGTATACAGCAAATAATTTCACAATAATTTCTAGCAGAAGGCTAATCCAATTAACATAACTATTTCTGAAACAAGTCAAAATATGTCAAACATATCTTGGCATAAACTCACTACATGTAGTGATTTAATGTTTCATTACTTTTCTTCTGACACTCGCTGAATGTGGTTAAATTTCTTCTCTTAAGTTATCATCTGAAATAGCTATTACATTCAGCAAGATTAACTACTTACGGTGTGAAATCATTTATTATTCTACATATGGTGTAAATTATTTTAAAACAAAGACACGATACCTACATGCACGAAGCCTGTAACAGGGATAAAACTGTAAATAAATATTATCTTAGCAGAATTTAAATTATATAACCTGGGTACTTTGAAAACAAAAACCGAACTTTTGATAGCAAATAAAACAGGCCAATTATAATTATTCAAATAATTTATTTCACTCAATATACTCTCCCTCAGCTTCGATGCAGCGTTTGGCACGGTCAATTAATTCGTTAAATGAGTTTTTTATATCGGTTTTTGGGATACTGTTGAGGGTCGTGGTTACAGCAGCTTGAACGTTTCAATTGTGTCGTATTGCTTTCCTTTCATAGGCAAATGAAGGGGGGGGGGGAAGAGAAAGAAGTCACAGGGTGCTAAATCAGGTGAATACGGCAAGTGATCCAACACACAAACTTGGTTTTTACTCAAAAACTGTCTCACAATGTTTGAACGATAAGATGGTGCATTATTGTGCAAAAGTGACCAGCTGCCTGCATCACGATATTCATGCCGTACGCGACGCATTCTCGCTATCAATCCCTTCAAATCTTCGAGATAAAACTGGCCATTGACCGATTGGCCAGGCGGAACGAATTCTTTGTGGATAATGAATACCCTTGGAATCGTAGAAACAAATCAGCATTGTCTTTACTTTTGACTTCTCCAAGCAATTTTTTTTTTTTCGGATGCCCCTCTTTTTGTGGTCTCCACTCAGTACTCTGGCGCTTTGTTTCGGGCTCATACTCAAAACACCAGTAACGATCGTTTCAACGAAGTTTGAATCCTTACCAGCGGTTTTAATGAGGTTCTTGTAGAACTAAATTCGACACATTCTTTGGTCGTCGGTCAACTTGTGGGGAACAAATCGCGAATTCGATTTACGAAGGCCCAAACTCTCGGTCAAAATGTTGTGCACAGTTGATTTTGGAATCACCAATTCATCTTCAAGCAATCTCACGGACGATTTCGGGTTTTCTTTGATGAAATCAGGCATTTTTTGGATGTTAACTTCGCTCGGTCCAGTTTTTGGACGGCCAGGCTTTTCGTCGTCTTTGAGCGTCTTACGACCACTTTGAAATTGCTTAAATCACTCATAAATTTGAGTACGGAATAAGCATTCATCAACGTATGCTTTTTGAAGCATTTGATTCGTTTCGGTAAAACTTTTACCAACACAAAAGTATCGCAGCTCTCTGTTTGAAACTCATTTTCCAACCGTTCGTCAAAATATACTGTCCCTCTTGGCACTATAACTCGGCTTCTAATGAAACAAATATCATAAACAGTTGACACAACACTAATGAAGGTTGTCCCTTTCGACAACAAAAAGATACAACAGGCGGCACCACTAGTTTCTTCTATTTTCGAAATTCGGTTTCTTTTTGGACAGAGGGTGTATAATTTATTTACAACCTACGTTTATTAGGAAGGAAATTGAATTAATTTACATACTTGCTACATGTAAACTAACCCTGGTACACTTATTCCTGGAAATCTAATAGCTACATCCTGAAACCACGAAACAAAGTGGAAAGCATTTCAAGGCTAACCATCACACAGTGTTGCAAACAAGAGAACTGAGCAAACAGAATAAAGCAGCAAATTATCCTCACCAACGGAATCACACAAATCTCATTAAGCGTAGGATTAAATGTCTGTGTGTCTAATGACAGGTCTCAAATTAGAAGCCAACATTTCACTAGTAATTACGTTAACAACAAGTCATATTATTTTATTACAGACCTTTAATATGGGGAGTCGAGAAAGTCATAACACTAAAACAAATACCCTTAGGCCATAAACCTCGTCCTTCCTCCTGACAATGTCATCAACCTTTCTCTTTTTTTTTTCTCCAACTCTGAAGGCTTGTTGTTTTTTCCCTTCTCCGATTCGGTCTCCGATTCTCTTCCTGTTTGCTTTCAGCTCATCACTGTGTGTGTGTGTGTGTGTGTAGGCTAGCATGGCCAATGTTGCACAGGCACTCGACAGTGACACCATCATTTAAACTCCCTGGTGTTGTATCAGTAAAAGTAGTAGTTAGGAATGTTAATCGCAACAAACCAAGCTTCAAAACGTGTTGTGGTACAGAAAGAGTGAAAAGAGGTTATTTTAATACCTATCCTCTTTTATTTATACAACACGGAACCATCCCACAGGGATGTGCAAATCTAATAATGGTTTAAATGAAAACGAAAATGGCATGTATCCAGAAAGCAACATAAATGAACTGATTATATAGATAATTGAACAGAGAAAGAAAGAGAGAAAGATAGATAGATACAGAGAGAGAGAGAGAGAGAGAGATATACCAAATAGCAGTAGAACTCATAGTACTCAAGTAAGGCTTTCTTCGGAATACTTTTAAATGACACAAAACAAATATAATTTATAGAGAAATTTTAGTTTGTCTTCTAAACGTATTGTTAGTTTTCATTAAGAGGATAAGACAAACGTCATGAAGATAATTCTTGAAAGCAAACTTATATATTTAAAAGTTATCAGAAAAAAAGGACTCCTTTCTCAACAATAACTTCAAGCGAACATTTTTTTGTCTGATTGAATTACAATTACTTCACTTGTTCAGAACTTAGGCAGCACATGTGCTAAAGGTGATATAAACTATTTAAAATGATAAGTTACAATATATCGCATTGCACACCTAGTGATCACCACTAGATGTTTGCAGACATTACTTCATCTTTTTTTTTTCTTTTTTTTCTTTTTTTAATTTTTAATGCATACAAACATTCTCGCATAATCTCGTGAATTATCTACTCCGGAAAAAATTCTGAAGATTATTGTTTAATAGCCCATGACACCATGAACATTGCTTTAGAGAAGAAAATATATTAAAATTGATAAATAATGTAAACAATGAGAAATGATCATATTTATGCTCCTAATATTCAGCAGTTTTCTTTCTACATCTTTTCGAAATCTATATCGAAATTCCCTCAGAACTTTCTAATGGATCAAGAATCAACGGTAAGAAACCTGCTATGTGTGGCCTGAACATGCTTATTTCTTTATATTATTATTATTATTATTATTACTGAGAGATCTCAAGGGTCAGCCACTCGTCGAGGGAGGCCGCATACTACACAGACCAGCTGTCATACTTGTTCTTGAATTCATTCACACTGCTTGCACACAGGACATCCAATGACAATCCATTCCAATCATGCACCATCTTATGAGAGAAAAATCTATATCTCATCCCTTCTTAACAGCATTCATTCTCAGCTTCCAAGGATGCCCTCTTGTCCTTTCCCCATCCTCCATAAATTGAAAATTCCATCAACTGAAATCCTGTATGACCCTTTCAGAAGTTTGTTAAGTCTCAATCATATCATCCCTCTTTATCCTGTTTGTTAGTGTCTGCAGTCTACAAATTCTCAATCTGTCTTCATAATCAGTATTCCACAATCCTGACATCATTTTTAACACTTTCGTTTGCACTCTCTTCAGTATATCAGAATCACAACGGAAACCAGGAGACCAGACCTGCGCACAACAGTCCAAGTGAGGTATTATTAAGGCCTTGTAAAGAGGTAAAATGACATCCTTATTTTTAAATGTGAACGTTCGTTTCAGTATTGCAATTATCTTTTGAGTTATATTTGCAATCTTTGCTATATGGCCCATGAACTTCAACTTCCTATCTACTAACACTCCAAGATCCCTAGCCTCATCAGTTTCTTCAAGCATAATTCTACAAATATAATACAACACTGGAGATCTAATCACGCCGAAGTACTCGTAAATGACTTTACATTTACTGACATTGAACTGAGATTCATTTTCCTATGCCCACAATTCCAGCCTATTCAAATCATTGTGCAAGCACTACACATCAGCCACATTCCTTGACTACCCTACCTATCTTTGCATCATCAGCAAATAGCTGTATGTCGCCTTTCAAATCTTGTCAGTTCATGTAGATCGAATAACAGTGGACCAAGGACTGATCCTTGTGGTATCACTGCTTATCTTAAATTGAAGACACATATCCCCAGTATACCACTTTTTGGCATCTGTCAGTGAGCCATCCTCTTATTCACGTTAATATTTTGTAATCTAAATCCATATTCTCTAATTAATGCAGCAGTCTTCCTTGCTGTATTCTGTCAAAAGCTTTAGCAAAATTCAAAAATATCATGGTGTATTCATTTCCCTTTTCTAGTTCAATGGTAACATTATTATAGAATGTGAGCAAATTGCTAAAACATGACCTTCCCTTAGTAAACCCATGCTGTTCATTGCATAGTACTGATGTTCTGTCAACCCATTTCTGAATGTGAGCCCTGAACAACTTTCCCAAAATCTTCACCACCACTCCTGAGATACTGATTGGTAGATAGTTGGATATATCGGTCTTTGCACTACCCTTCTGTAATGAGGTTACCATACATTCTTTCCACGCCTGCGTTACCTCCCCTGTTCTGAGACCCAAATTATATAGCCTGGTTAAAGGAATAGCCAGTTCAGCTGAACACTCTTTTAGCACCTGTGCTGATGTCCCATCAGTCCCTATTACTGAATTCGTATTCAGTATGTGCAACAATTCGAATACATCCTCCTCGTACACCTGAGGTTCTTCAACCAGTGAAGAGGTAGCAGTGAGCTCAATGTTGCATACACCAGTTTGATAGCTTTTATCAAACTGGACACTCAGTTGAACAACCTCTTCTGCATCTGAGACCCTCACGCCATCTGCAAGAGTTACTCTTTCTTATCCATTATTTATTTTACTTGCAGCATATCGATAGAATTCTTGTGGATTGTCTTTAACTTGCAGAGCCAATTTCATTTCTTACTCAGACTTAGCTTTCCGTACAACAGTTTGACTCTTCTGGCCTGCTGCTTATAATTTTCATAACGGACGTCATCCTTATGCACAAGGTATTCCTTCCACATAATCTTTTTCTTACAAATCTCTTGCTTAATAAGATTACACATCCATTTAATTCCTATCTTATTTATTCTTCGAACTCGCGGGACATATTCTGATATTGCTTCATTTAAATATTTTTAAATGCTTCCCATACACTGTCAATATTCTTCCCATCCAGCAACCAATATCATTGCGCTGAACTAAGTATACTCCTCAGTTGGTCGCAATTTCCTGCTTTTTAGTTCAGAGTGTAACTTTTTCTGAATGGAACAATCATAAACTTAGTCACTTCCCAAGCGAGTACCGCAAAATCACGGTCAGCAACAGGAGACAGAATAGTTGCGTCTTAAACAGAAACACCCTCTGACACTGTAATAAAATCTAACACTCTTTGATCTCGAGTTCCTTCTATAACAATTGCTTGAGGATATTGTATCGCAACAGCTCAATAAATTCAGTTTCATTCTTCTCATGTTATTTTACTGCTACCCAATCAATGTTTTGATAATTAAAGTCTCCATGATGATTACTCTTCCCCACCCCCATCGTCTGTTTAGTGATGCATTTCTTCATCGCCAGTAACTGATTCACCAGGTCTGTCACAACACCCCACGATGTATTTGATCTTATTAGATTCCACCTCACACCAGATGGCTTCAAACGCACTGCTAAATGAAAAACTGTTACCCGCATCATAGGTGTCAGCATATTTATATATAAAGCCTTTTGGTGGGAAAGATCTGGGTTCGATTCCCGTGCATGACGTGAGGAACCTTTATCTGGTTTCTTTCGACGAAAGGTGAGTTAGCCGGTCTCATACGGAAGTGGGGGGGATTCACCCGGAAACTCAGGTTTTTCGTCCCCCAGAACAGGTAATCCGGCACGTGAACAAAAGCATCTACAGACATATGACACACCGGGAGGCATAGGGGGTAACCACCTTATCCTCGACACAACAAGGTAATAAAAGAGAAGGGAAGGAATTATAATATATATATATATATATATATATATATATATATATATACAGAAAGAAAAGTTTAATGTTAAGATACGACTAGTTTCGTTGAAAATTCAACTTCTTCAGGTATCACAGGCAAAGAATTAAATAAAAAATAACAGAGACATGATAAAATACATTAACAGATCTAGTATAAAACACACAAGTACATTTAAAAACAGGAATGCGTGCTTGAAACATCTTCCTACTCGGTATCCAGGAGTCTATAAGATTTTGTGTGATTGTGGCAAACCATACTACGGCCAGACAGCAAAATCTATCCTTTTACGCATGGAAGAACACCAAAGAGACATTTCCTACAACAGAACCAGGGCCAGCGCTCTCTCTCTCTCTAGTCACGTTCTCTTCTCTATCAACTCGGATGAAGGACGCCAACACCTCGTAGACTGGCCACAAACTTCTAATATCCATGTGTGCTATGATGAACTTGAAAGAAGAATAGTTGAATCTAGAGAAATATCGCTTGATTCATCTCATATTAATAACAGCTTTAGCTACAATATTTCTGATGCACACATTGCCACTGTCCAATACTGGCGCACTCGTGTCAGCTCACGCACGTAATCAACTTCATTTGGAACTCAAGCACGCATTCCTGTTTTTAAATGTACTTGTGTGTTTTATACTAGATCTGTTAATGTATTTTATCATGTCTCTGTTATTTTTTATTTAATTCTTTGCCTGTGATACCTGAAGAAGTTGAATTTTCAACGAAACTAGTGGTATCTTAACATTAAACTTTTCTTTCTCGGTATAGAGTTCATTTAAATTCTTTTTTTACTTATATATATATATATATATATATATATATATATATATATATATATATATATATATATATATATATATATATATATATATATATATATATATATATATATATATATATATATATATATAAATTATTTTAAATGACTGATACCGAGAGATAAAGATACTAGATACTAGAGCGCGCTCCCTCTAGTCACGTTCTTTTCTCCGTTATCTCAGATGAAGGCCGCCAACACATTGTGGACTGGACACAAACTTCTAATAATATCCATGTGTGCCATGATGAACCTGAAAGAAAGATTTGTCAAGACCATAGAAATTGCCTTAGATACTTCCCATATCAATAACTCGCTAAGTTTCAATCTATCTCACGCACATATTGCCTCTGTTCAATACTCGCGTACTCGTGACAGCACGTAGTCAACTTTTATTTGGAACTCAAGCTCGCATTACTATTTTCAAAATGTACTACTGTTTTTTTCGATTAGTACTGTTAATGCAATTTTTAAGTCTCTGTTATTTTTTGTATATGTCTTTGATTGTAATACCTGAAGAAGTTGATCCATTCAACGAAACTAGTAGTATCTTTTTAAATAAACCATGTCATCTCTTTATCTCTCGGTATCAGTCATTTAAAATAATTTATATTTTTCTACCGAGTAAAAACGAATAAAAAAAATCAGCTAACGCCTATTTGTTCCCGCATAAGGAGTAGGCGGGGCCGTTTACCCTATCTAACGTTTGGAGACTGAGTGGCCATTTCAATCTCCACTGGTAGACAATCAGAGAGATAGCTTCCCCAAGGCTATCACTGATTCATCGGTACGCAGTGAAGAAGGCGGCAAGATAGTGCTACCATCTCGTGGTCCCTAACCCTAACACAATATTTTTAATGTCTGAAAACAGTGTGGGTTCGACGGTCGATTTTCTTGAGTTTACGGGACGAAAAACCCGAGTTTCCGGGAGAAAAAACCCGCTAGCCCGACTAACTCGGGAACCGGTCGAAAAAAGGCTTAGAAAAATTTCCTCTAATCGGCGACTAGATTTGAACCACCAAATCCTTTCTTCGTGCAGTCAAGCGCCATAGAGTGCATACATATATATATATATATATATATATATATATATATATATATATATATATATATATATATATATATATATATATATATATATATATATATATATATATATATATATATATATATATATGTACCATCTTTAGACTTGAACTATGTTTCAGGCACAAACTTAATTGTTTGCATACTTGGGATTAGGAGTTAAATAACCAAGCTTATAAAATTACTTGGTAACCCTAATATACAGTATCCCCAAGTTAAAAAATTAATTACACACACACACATATATATATAATATTTTTTCTTTTCTTCAGGTGTAAATATACAAACTAGTAGAGACATATTAAAGATTCATTCATCAGTTGCATCAGTCTTGGGACTGGTAGCTCAGCAGCAATTTCCTCCATTCCGCTCTGTCATTGGCTTTCTTCTTAATCTCCTGGTAACTCCTCAAACCCGTGCTGTCTTTGACTTGGTCAAGAAGCTTTTCCTTGGTCTGCCTGTTCTTCTTTTCCCTTCTATTTTGCCTTCAGTTATTCTTTTCACAAGTCCATCATGTCGAAGTATATGTCCAAATCTTCTAATTTTGATCGATTTAATTAGATTTCTTGTTTCGTTTATCTCTCTCAGGACTTTTTGGTTTGATTTTTTTTTCTGTCCATTTTATTTTGTTCATGCGGCGCTAGCACCACATTTCAAATGCCTCCAATCTTCTTACATCTTCTCCGCCTAGAATCCAGGTTTCACATCCATACAGTGCAATGCTCCATATCAATGTCTTTACTAATTTTCTTTTCAATTGTAGATTGAGTTTTCAATGTTAAAATGCTTTTCGTCTTAGAGAATTGGGCTTTTGCGTTGTTTATGCTTGATCTTATGTCTTCTCTTGTTCTGCCATCTTCTGTTATTAGGCTTCCTAAATATTTAAAGCTTTTCACTTGTTTTATTTGTTTCCCGCTGATGTTTATATGCTCTATATTAATAGGGATTTTGCCTGTAACAATGATTTTAGTCTTATTTGTGTTGAGTTTCATTTTATATTTTTCAAGGTTATTATTTAGTAATTCTAGCATTGTTTTTAACGTTCTTCTGTTTTCTGCTACAAGGGCTATGTCATCAGCAAATCTTATACACATGACTGGCTCACCATTTATCTTTATGCCACTATTTATTTTATTTTTAGTTTCCTGAATGGCCTTTTCAATATATAAATTAAATAAAAGTGGTGAAAGTATACATCCCTGTCTTACTCCACTCCTTATATTTATTATTTTCTCCTTATCACTGATTTTAATCCGTCCATTTTGATTTTTGTAAATTTGATAAATTATTTTCCTACCCCTCAAATCTATGCCGATATTAGTTAGACAACTTAGGAGTATTTGCTGGTTTACTTTATCAAACGCTTTCTCTAAATCAAGGAAGCAAATGTAAGTATTTTGACTAAAGTCTAATCTTCTCTCTATTATTGTTCTTAAACAGAGTATTGCCTCTCTTGTTCCTTTATTCTTTCTGAATCCAAATTGGTCTTCATCCAATAGACAATCTATTTTTGAATAAATTCTATTTTGAATAAGTTTTAGCAGAATTTTGCTAATATGTGGGATTAAAGCTATTGTTCTAAATTGGCTGCATTTGTTTGCATTATTCTTTTTTGGTATTGGTATTATGGTTGATTTCATAAACTCCGTTGGTATTTCTCCTCCATCATAGATTTGAGCTATTAATTGATAGAGTAAGGTTTTTGTCTCATCACCTAGATTTTGTAGCAGTTCTATAGGAATATTGTCTACACCTGGACTTTTTCCCTTACTCATTGCGGACAGTGCTTTATCAAATTCTTCTCGCATTATTAGGGGTCCTAGATTATCTTCATTTTGATTTTCTATGCTGATATCAGCATCAAGCTCGTCGCCATTATAGAGATTTTCAAGATAATTATTTGATTATCTTGAAAATCTTCCATTCCATTAATATACCGTCAGATTCTATTAGTAATTTTCCATTTTTATCTTTGATGGCATTGTTTTTGCTCTTCTTAGTAAATTTGAAAGTTAGTTTGTTAATTTCTTTATAGGCTTTCTCTATGTTTTCTTTTTTAAATAATTCATCTATGTTATTACACTGTTCTTCCAGGTATTCTTTTTTGGCTTGTCTACATTTTCTTGTAATTTGATTTTTAAGATATTTGTATTTGGCCACATCTTCTTCTTTAACAGCATTTTTATATTTTCTTTTTTCATCCATAAGGCCAAGTATTTCATCTGTTATCCAAAGTTTTCTTTTTTCTTTTTCTGCATTTTTCAATAATTGATTCGATGAATTTGTAATTAACTCTTTAATCATATTCCATTGGTTTTCAATATTATTCTGACTATTTATGTTTTCTGGAATGTTATGATCAGTTGCCTCTTGGTATCCTCTTTTTACTTCTTTACTCTTTAATTTTTCAAGTTTCCATCTTATTGGTTTGTATCTTTGGATTTGTTTCCTATGTTTCAGTTCTGTTTTCATTAAGACAAGGTTATGGTCACTACTAATGTCAGCACCTGGATAACTTTTGCAATTTTTTATTTGGTTTCTGTATCTTTTCTTGACCAATATATAATCTATTTGATATCTATTTGAATCCCCAGGCGCTTTCCATGTGTATCTTCTTCTTTTTTGGAACTTGAAATAGTGTATTTGCTATAACTAACTGTTTTTGTGTACAAAATTCTATTAATTGCTTTCCTCTTTCATTCCTACGTCCAAGACCAAATCTTCCTGAAACATTATCATTGCTCTCTTCTCCCACTATAGCATTCCAATCTCCCATTATTATTGTATTGTCTCTGTCTTCAAAGCTGCTCCAGATTTCTTCTATTTGTTCTATTTAAATTTATTTCTATTTCTATTTCTAATTCTATTTAAATTATTAAAGATTAACAAAGGTAAAAACTATTATTTAGTTTATAGAAGGGAGTAATGTTTTTTTTTAAATATTTCAAATTGTGTGTTGCATTGTTCAGCACGTTGCGTGTATTTACGTAGTGCAGCGTTTGGCTAATGATGGCCAAGTTGAATTCAGACAATTTGATACTTGAGTTAATTTAGATGTTTAGGATTTAATGCCGCTTCGAAGGGTTCCCAAATTTTCTCTTGGTTATGTGATAGCAACAGTGTAATAGTTCAGATTTATCCCACAACACTTAATATCTCATTGCCAAAGCATCCTGTGGATCAGCTGAAGAGAGCACATGTGATGACAAAAGCTGAGGCCTGGTTCCTACGGTATTCAATAACTCGGACATGTTCTTCAGCAAGTTCATTATCGCACAGGGCTCGAAATTATGCAAAACTCTGCTCACTACGCAAAAAGATTTACTCGCCCCTAGTTTTTTAATAATATATATATATATGAACATTGTGTGTGTGTGTGTGTGTGTGTGTGTGTGTGTGTGTGTGTGTGTGTGTGTGTGTGTGTGTGTGTGTGTGTGTGTGTGTGTGTGTGTGTGTGTGTGTGTGTGTGTGTGTGTGTGTGTGTGTGTGTGTGTGTGTGTGTGTGTGTGTGTGTGTGTGTGTGTGTGTGTGTGTGTGTGCATTGTAGTTGTGTGGCACAACTTTCAGTCAACTACTGTATGCAAAACAATGCGTTTTCTTGAGGCGCGATGACAAATTACTTGTACTTCTTGAAAACAAAAAGCAGCATAATGATCGTTACATGAATGCTACAAAGTATCTATGGATTGTGGCTGGTCAGTTACAATGTCTCCGGGAAATTTTTCACATGATGGCCAGTAAACACGGATATGTCTGGGTCCCGAATACACCCAACGAATGTAACTAATACAAACAAACATACCTTCAAAGAGAAATGCTAAACAGAATTATAAATTTTAATATTCTGAAAGAAAACTATATAGCTTGTTAACTTTAATAAGGAATGTGCAGCGGGTTCAATTCTAATCACTAAGAGACACTTTTTCTAGATCTTTTTCATTCGATTCCAGAGTTGCAGCCTTCGGCAAGGCAATTGAAGGGGGAGTCTCCTGGAAGAAACTCAGTTTTAACCCCACAACTCAGTAAACCCTACTGCAGAGCACATACACGAGTACATACAAATAAATATTAGGAAGTCGTAAACCCATATTCAGCGATGTTGATTGGTGCTAACAAAGTTCCAGTAAGTTGCAAATAAAAGAGTGTCGCCTATTCTCTTTGGGAGAATGAAAATAGGATAAGCTTATTTTTTATTTATTTTAATTCTGAAAGATATTTAATAAGAGAGTGAGAATATTATTATAAAGATTTGTTCTACTAGATAACTTCTTTTTATCTCTGATCCACACACGAAAGGCTACAAGACCTATAGCACATCAGCGCCGTATGTGGACAAGAGGAATAGAAGAAAGGGGGAATCTGTCCACATTTTGCTAGAACAGATGAGAGTTGTAATCTTTAGGGGAGAGACTGTTCCAAACGGATAAAAAGGGGCAGTGAAGTTGGTTTGGTGAGTTTTACGGTGGACTGTAAAAGGGTGTTGGTTAGCAGTGGCTCTTGTTTTAATGATTTTGGAGGGAGTGGAGGAATAATAGTGGCCAATTCAGCAGATCACTGTTCATGAATGTATCTGTAGAAGAGGCACAAGGCAGAAACTGAACGGCTGTGAGAGAGGGATCATTAATTAGCCAGATTGTCCTCTTCTGAATAGAATTGAGCTCTTAGAAAGGATTTTGGTGCACCACCCCAAATATGGGAGCAATATTCCACGGTATAGCGGATTTGAGCTTTATAGAGTTCGCAGCCGTGAAGGTGTAAAGTAGTGCATTGTGCGAAAAAGTACACCAAGTGTTTGGCGGCTGCAGAGGCTATTAGTTGAAATGTGGTTGTGACAGGAAAGATCAGAGGTGCAAGTCGGTCCAAGAAGAGAAATCTGACAGTGTTTGGATATCACAGTATTACTGAAGGGGGGGGGGGGGGAGTGAGCTCTTTCTTGAGAGATCAGACAACTACAGTTTACAGGAAACCAAAGTTCACAGGTCGTTATATTCTTAAAGAATCAGCCCATCATCCTTGTCAAAAAACAGAAATAATAAAATGTCTTATCAGAAGAGCCAATTGTTCTACTTCTAATTTTCTACAGAAAGAACTTTCTACTATCCAACAACACATGAAACTCAATGGCTTTTCCGAAAAGAATACTCAACATCTTCTCGATTCTTATAATCCACCACAAAACAACGAAGATTCAATACGTCGAGTTCCAATTCCTTACATCTCCGGGATTTCAGAACCTATCGCAAGAATTCTGAAGAAGTATGAGTTAATAGCTACTTATTCACCTATTAACAAATTGCGCTTGTTTTTAGGAAAAGGAAAATCTTCCCATTTTCCTTCTCCTAGAAACAAGCGCTCAGCTATATCTCTTCCTAAAGTTTATCAAATTCCCTGCAACTGTGATCTCTCCTATTTTGGACAAACTAGACGTTCTCTTGAACAAAGAATCCAAGAACATCAATCCTCCATTCATCACAACAAATCTGAAAAATCTGGATTGGTTCAGCACGGATTGAAACTAACCACAACATCCTTTGGTCAAAAACTCGCCTCTTACATAGATCCCGTTATAAATTTGAACGTTTATTCAAAGAAAGCCTATAGGCTTTACTCCATCGTCCTAACCTGAATCGGAATGACTGTATATCTATATCAAAAATCTGGGAAAGTCTAATCAGGATAACTCATTAATTCATATTAATTTTATGTTATTTAATAATATTAATTAATATCTTTATTTCAATCATGTCTATGCTTAAAAATATTCCCTTTAATACTTAGTGATATAACATCACGCGGCTTGTTCTATTTTTAAATGATCTATTGTTAGTATTCCACCTTGTATTTTTTTAAAACTGTTCTTGTAGTGCCACTAAAGATGGTCTGCTATTTCCAGACTGAAATATTTGATTAATTAAATATCTTTCTTGTGTTTACGTGCATATATTATTCAGTCTTTATGTCATAAGTATCCTTAAAACATCAGAAAGAAATTGAGTTTTGGTGGCATTGAAGTTATAAGGTTGTCCTTTGCCCCACTGGGATATAGCTAGGAGATCTGAGTTCAGGTCCCCGGTCGTGGTAGATCTTGAGGATTCTAATACTTGAGCACTACAAGGTTTGTCGAATGAAAAGGAGGAATGGAATGTACTGTCATCAGCAAAGCTATGGATAGGATTGGAAATATGTGAGAGCCGGTCATTTATTACACAAAAGGAAGAGAGTGGGTGAAAGAACAGAACCCTGGGGGTACTCCTGCATTGCTGGAGAAATCTGAGGGGAGTAAATATTGTCCACCAAGATGTATAGTGAGCGACCAGTAGGAAAGTTGGCGATCCAGTTGTCAGAATGACGGAGGCAGGCCACAGGACGGAATTAACTAAAGTGAAATCCAAATCCATTCTTTTCTCTCTCTCTCTCTTATTTTTTTTCGTGTACTCTATATAAACAAAACATCTTTATTAAAAGGAGTTTTTGCTTATTATGTTATTGCGATCACGATTCATTAAAATAAAATTAATGAATTAGTAATTGGAATACACTGCAAGCGATTATTTGTATCATATTTTGAGTTAGTGAGAGAGGAAGAAAGTGGTTAATATTATGTCAAAGCAAGTCACATTGCTAACTTGTTGACTTCACGTCAAAACTTATCTGTAGTGCTTGTGATATAATTTAGGATCCGTTCCAATGAGTGACATCTCCGACTATTGCAATACATAGCAGAAGCGGAAAGAAAACTAGGCTCATCTTGTCTGCGTTGACTTTTTCGACAACAGAATGATGAGATTTTGATGAAACGGGAGAATGTCTGCATATAAGCCATGAGAGAGATGTTACTATACACATAATAACAGTCAAGTTTATAACCCCAGCTAGCTGTAATAAGTAGCTGGTTGAAGTTATAATAAAAGGAAAGATAATAAATATCAGTTTGTTTCATATAGAGATATAACATATGGATTACTGTGCACAGATCTGGTCACCTGGTTTTGAAAAAGATGAAATTGCGTTGGAAAAAATTCAGAGGCGATTGACTAAGGTGGTTTCTGGTCTCTGGAATGTAGAGTATGAAGTCAGATTGACAAAATGCAATTTGCAGAAATTGGTGGATAGAAGGAGGAGGGGGGGATATGATTGAGACATATAAGCTGTTAAGTGGTTATTACCAGATTAACGTCGGGGAGGTTTTGCACAGAATGGGTGAGGATAGCAGGAGAACAAGAGGTCATTCCTGGAAGCTGTATAAGGAGGGTGCGAGCAAGGGAGGAGCAGGTTTTTTGCATGGAGAGTGGTGAGTGATTGGAATGCTTTGCCCGAGAGTGTGGTGTGTGCAGAGACAGTGAATATATTTAGGGCACAGTATGATAAACTGTGTGTATAACAGTGGACCTCTCACGATGAGTCTTTGACTCCATGGAGATTTTTATAATAATAATAATAATAATAATAATAATAATAATAATAATAATAATAATAATAATAATAATAATAATAATAATAATAATAATAATAATAATAATAATAATAATAACATTTTCCTCCATTTTAAGGAAGGTTATGCAAAGCTACAGTCTTTAAATGTTTTTGATTCATCAGTTGCGATGTATACGCTGATTTATGTAAAATACAAAATTTTCAAATATGTGCTAACAGGGAAGTTCGAAACATCTGGCAAACCAATGAAAACCTTACTGATTCCGGAATCTTAACCTTTTATCTGGTGTAATGATAAGTCAATCAATTCATTCCAAATGGTCGTAACGTATATACATACAGTGTATATAAGTAGATATCACTGTATATATACATATATGTATAGTGGTATCGCGCTAATCCGAACAAATAAAATCTTTGCTCGTTCGGATTAGCGAATTCCTCCCCAAGAGACACCAATAACTAGCGTTTAAGCCAAAAATAATCAGATTCTAATGGTACATCAATTTAATTCTGTAAATAAATTAACTGACAGAAAAAGCTACTGTACTGTAATGTAAAATTTTAAAAATAATACAGTACACAAGTTTATTTCAGTAAAAAATTTAATTTGTATGTACCTGTATTGTTGAGGATTCTGATTTAATAAAATTGCATAGTTCAGTACGTAACTTAATTTGAGTAAAAAATATCACTTTCTTGTACATAACACAACACAAAAAAAGTTTCACAAAATAACGTACAAAAAAGTCTTTTATTTCTTTGTAAAAAAGTGACTGATTTTCTTTTGCTTCTTCTAAGCTAAACTTTTTTCGAATGCTTCTTCTCGGAGCTGCATTAGCAACAACCGTTTGTGGGATGGCGTATCATTCTTCTTAGCACATTCGATACACATATTAAAACTGTCAGCTGCCTCTTCATGTTTTACTTTTTTTTCTTCGAGTTCTTCATCGTCATCATCGTCTTCTAATTCATTCTGTAGCGTCATATTTATAATTTCAGCATCTGATTTGATTTCGAATTCGCTTTCGGTTCTACCTATAATCCATTCCGTAACATGTTTGTGAAATTTCGACATCTGGATTTATATTTTTAACCAAATTATGAAAGTTTTGAATTTCCTCTTTTTGTGTATATTTGTAATTCATGCCGACAATACAGTACGTACTGCACAGTATAAAAACGCAAACGTGAAACACAATAAATCAAAATAGGCCTCCAGTATAACCGTACAATCGACAGTATGAAAAATATACTGTACTGTAATAATAATAGTTAAAATAATAATTATTAAATAAAAATAATAGTACACAAAATAATAATACGTAATAAATCCGTATAAAGGATAACCACACGTGGAGCATAAATACTAATGCTCAACTCCAAACTTGGTTTGATAGGCGTCTCAATATCCTGTGTATGGAACTGAGCCGAAAGACTTGGATAACGCTGAACAGGATTCGCACCGGACATGGAAGATGTGCAAGCTCTCTCTACAAGTGGGGAAAAATTCCCTCACCGGAATGTGACTGCGGGCACCCGAATCAATCAATCCACCACATCTCTACTGAGTGCAGTCTCCGTGCATACACAGGCCAAAGAAACGACTTCCTGGAGGCGACACCGCCTGTTATAGACTGGATCAGACAACTTGATATTAACCTATAAGTGTTTTGTTTGTTGAAAGTATAAGTGACTTTGTTTTATTCTAATTGTTTGTCACTTACTTTCTATATATTTATTTTGACTTATGTACCTTTATAACTGCATGTAGATTGTCATACACTAAATAAAATAAATAAATAGTTACTCCATGCTTCGAATACAATTTGTTCGCATTGAACACACGAGTATTATTTTGTTCCATTTTTAAGTATTTTATACTCGCCACCGCCGCTAAGATTAGTCTTCGACACCTTGCTGTTCGTGTGTTCTGCGCGTGATTAAGTGAGAAATGTTTGAGGGCGCGCTTGTCGTATATGCAGGCTAAAAGTTAAAGCGCCGCACATTGCCAACCCTGCTATAGTACATTAGCACATTTAGTAAGTTGAGGGTTAGATAATCCAAATCTCCTGCTCTAGCTACTAGATATGACACTTGTTCAAGCCTCCAATATGCAGAGTGATAGTTTCCCGCGCCGGGCGATTATGATACTCATCTACTACTCTGAAAATATTCACAAACATTCATGCCCACAGTGAGATTTGAATCACAGTCTAGAATGGATAGCAAAGACGTCATCCATTCGATTAATCAGGCATGCAAAAAAAAAAAAAAATTAAGAAGCTTATCGCAGTAGAAAGTAACAGCACGATGGATAAGTTCTAAATGCAGGCAAATGGCTAAACGCAGACAGTCTTTAAGCAATCGAAGTCTGCTTCAAGTACAGTAAACAAAGAATGTGAAACAGCGAGAACTATCGAGCTATTGGGAACATTCGTGTATTATGACTGTAGTATGAAATTTCTTTTTTCGCTTTCTGCCTTTCAGAAAGAGAAAGCAAAAATCAGAAAACAAAATATTGTGATATTTATAAAAGACACATTTCGTCCTTTATTCATGAACAAACTTCATAATTTTATATTCCAATCAAAAATTCAGAGAGCAATTACATGGACTGTCTTATGGAATGTTTCTGTTAAGCTCATTTAAGATTCAGGCACTTTCACTTTACTTGTCTCATCACAATAAATAAAGCCTCTGTAGCGCAGTCGGTATAGACGAAGCCCTTCGATCGGAAAGGCCTGGATTCGATTCCCGTCCATGACGTGAGGAACTTTTATCAAGTCTCTTTCGACTAAAAGCGAATTAGTCGGTCTCATAAGGAGGTAGAGGGTTTTTTCGTCCGGAAGCACGGGTTTTTCGTTCTCCAGAACAGGCAAACCGGCCCCGTGGACACACACGGTTTTCAGTCATATAATACATACTTAATACCTCACTAGGAGGGCTCAACCAGTCCCAAGGGACAGTGGAGGAACGGGGAACCCCACACGAATAAATTTAAAGTAAATTACAATAAATATGATTTAAAAATATTATATTTGCATTAATTTGATTTCAATAAAACTGCTTTGTCTGACTTGATAACTTCTGTGAAAGTGTTTTATCCGCGGTCAATTATTCCACGAATGCATTCTTTGAGCGCGCGCATACACACACTGCATTAACTAAATCTGTAAAAAGTTTGTCAAGTGGTGTACTTCCATTATGCTAATATGCATTTTTAGCAACTACCAAGTAGACATTTCGCAGCGCTCATAATTATCCATTACCTACATAGCAGCTGACACCCCCTTTTTTAACATAAACTCGATGGCGTTTTGTTTCAGTTTTAAAACGTTCCCCGAGGAGTTCTTACTCCATATAACCTGATATCCATGGGAATCATCTAATTTAGAACATCAATGAACACTTCAATGGTTAATTTTTCATCATAACATCAGTAGTTTCAGCACAGTCGCGGAAGACATTGCTAAACTGATGCACTCCCACGTTCGACACAAAAAAAAACAAAAAAAAAAAAACTGAATGAATTAGTTGCCCGTCGATGGCTATCATCATTAGTCGTTTATGTTGGCGTTGTCACGCAACGCCTTAGGATCCCTAGAATCATTTGTATTAGTCTTCGCTGATGATTATTAATAGAACTGTATGAGCACAGCCAGTGTCATACAATCAATAGCAAGACTGTTTTTTCTTAGCACTTAAAGTGCCTTCTTCGATCTACATTCATGGAACTTGTTTGTTAGAGTATCACGTACTGCCTTTATGTTTGGGAAATCAATCATGTTAAGGAAAATTTATAGGTGTTGATAGTTAAGCAGAAACATGAAATTTCTCTCTCTCTCTCTCTCTCAAAGAATTCTGTTGAATGGCTCATCCGGAATAATTATGATTTACAAAATGTTTATATTTGTTGATAATCTTCTTTCATGTTACCTTGTTTATTTTCTTATTTGAATTGAGATTTCAAGCATGCGGGAGACTTGTATATGATACAATGCAGAAATTTCAAATTTCAAAATAGAACTACCTTCAATTTATTTCCCATCAGTCTCAAACGAAATATTAATAATTTAAAAACTACCAATAATTATTAAAGTTGTTAAAAATGAGAAATATTTGCTTGATTATTAAAATCTTATGGAAGGAATTAATTATTATATTTTTATATTTCGCACTAGTAATATGGCGCACTAATTATGTCAGTTAGTTGAGAAACATTGTATTAGTTGCGTTATTATGACAATAGGTGCGTTGCGATCTTCCGTTCGTAATACATTATATAAAAATTAATACAACAGAACACTTACGTCAGGATTTCAATTACATACAAATTTCGACTTAGTATGATAGGACATCTTCGGTATGAATTCAATGTTAAACACTCGCAGTGTATAATGAAGACACAACAATGTCACAGTGTCAACAACATGTGAAATAGAGTAGCACGATCCCAACTGCTCTGAAGTCCTAAAGCCCTTTTTATATATGTTATAAACATTATTAACTCGGGAGGGATTTGTGGAGAAGAACAATTTCCCATAAAGAAAATAACTTAAGCACATTGATCTATCCAGATTAGGGCAATGTAGCAAGGTTTCACAGTGTTCATTATACAACACAGTGTTCATAAGAAAACAGCTTTCGCGTGCAGAACTTTAGAACACAAGTGTTCCGCTAACTGGTTACAAGTGCTCCGCCTGTGAAAGATGTCACATGACACTTTACTAAGAAGCACACCAATCTTGCTTCAAAAACTAAAGATTATTTCAAGAGATTGTTGGATATGCAAGTAAAATATTTTGAAAAGACTTAAAAATTTCCAATAAGGCACAACTTGCATTATATAAGGTAACTGAATTAATTGCTGTAAAATTAGCAGAGTTTCTTATTTTATCAGCATGTTGTGCAATAGTAAGCATTATGTTTGGCGACGAAGCAAAAAAGGAAATTATGAAAATTCCTCATTCTGACGATACAGTAAAAAATAAAATTAAAGATATGTCAGATGAGATAGAGAAAACAGTTACCAATAAACTTTCCAAACAACATTTTGCTTTACAAATCGACGAGTCCACTGACATTAGCGGTAAAGCTCATATACTAGGATTCGTTCGTTTCATTAATGAAAACGAAATAGTGAATCAATTTCTATGCTGCAGAGAACTTACCGAACGTACAACAAGACAACATATTTTTGACTCTGTTACATCATATTTAGAAAATTTTAAAATTTCATGGGAGCTGTGTGTAGGAATTTGTACGGAAGGTGCACCATCAATGGTAGGCTCTATAAAAGGATTTGTTACCCTTGCAAAGAAAATAAACCCAAGCATTATATCTACGCACTGTTTTTTTGTACAGAGAATCCCTAGTTTCAAAAACATTACCGGCAACATTAAAACCTATACTAGACCAAGTTGTAAATATGGTAAATTACATCAAGGCAAGACCTTTAAAAGCACGCCTTTTTTAAAAAAAGAAACTTTGCATGGATAGACAAAGAGATGAGGGTAGCTATATCACATATTAGACCTGATATTGCTGAAATCTGCAAAAGCCTACACTGAAGTATCGCATTAAAATAAGTTCCATTTTTTTTATAAAAGGCAAGTCCATGCATATTTTTATTGTTAGTTTTATGACCCTAATGCTTTTGGTATTCCCCAAATTTTTCTTATAATCAAAAGTGCTCCATGACTTCGAAAAGGTTAAGAACCAAATTAAAAAAAAGTTATATGTAAATTGTCGGTGTATATTCGGTTGAAAAACTAACGACTAGCAAAAATTTAAACCAATTGTTTTCCAAACGGAAAAAAATGAATTAGTTATTTCAGATCTTAAACAACAATTTCAGAAGCGATTTGCTGATTTGGACGCCAATGCTAGGGAAATAAGATTGTTTCAAAATCCGTTTGACTGTGTTGTTACTGATGTCCCAAGTCAACTTCAAATGGAAATTATTGAACTGCAGGCAAATGAACATATTAAAGATAAATACAAGGAAGGAAACTTGATCGATAAATTTTTGAACTCTGAGCAGTTCCCAAATTTGAAGAAATTTGCTTGTAAATTTATCTCTATTTTTGGGACAATATCTTTGAAAACAAACGTTTTCCCGAATGAAATATATCAAGTCAAAATACAGGGTTAATGTATCTGATGAACATTTGAAATCGCTACTTGTAATTAACACTTCAAAATTTGAACCTAAGTTTAATAAGATTTTAAAAACACAAACGCAGTTACATCATTCACATTAATGGTTTTATTATAATTTGTGATAAAACTATGAGATTTGCTGATAGTGTTCGTTGTCATTAATATGCGATAATTTAATCTCACATACTCTGTAATCAGTTTTTATCTGCTTTCAATAAAACCCATATATCTTGTTCTAGAGTTTTTTTTATTACTACGGCCCGCTGAACAGTGCTGAAGTACCCAATGTGGCCCTCACGGCGAAAAGTTTGGACACCACTGGTCTAGAGCATCGGTTCCCAATCGGTGGTACGCGTACCCCCGGGAGTACGTGCTGGGACGTTCAGGGGTACACGAAGAATAATCAGTAATGGCGGAAAAACAAGTAAAGTAAACAAAATGCAAAAAGTTAGTTATGGAACAATAAATGTCAAGTTTGAATCACCGCTAATGGAGATACTTCAAAATCTCTTGCCATTTACTAATACTGAACTAGTGGAGAGAGAGCTGTTTTTTTCTTCTTACACCTTCATAAAAAATAAGTACTGCAATAAGCTTAATGCAAGTCCGGGTTTAAGACTGTATCTTGCATCTCTGGAGCCTCATTTCAAGAAACTAAGTGCATCAAAGTAAGCTCAACGATCTCACAACAATGTTTCAAACGGTTAGTGATCTGTATACCAATTATTACAGATTTTTCAGATAACAGAAATAAATATTATTATTAATAATAAATCAAAAGTTTGTTAAACACTTGATCATCATTATCAATATTTAACATGAAGCCATAATTATTTCTTGTTACGAATATTGTAAAATTAAATCTGTGGTTTGTACTTTTAGTGTAGTAATTTCCCTTTCCCAACTCATTACCTCATTTCCACTATTTTACATTAAGATAGGCACTGAACAAAAGTGTCAGTATTTAAAAAACTATTTTAAAAACAAGGGGTACAATTTATATAAATGGATTTAAAAGGGATAAACAAGTGGAAAAAGATTGGAAACCACTAGTATAGAGGTACCGTTGATATATGGAATGGCGATACGGTCGACACTCTTTGGGAGACTAGTGACGGAGAAACTCCATATATGTTAATGACCTTGATACTGACTTGATAGTCAGTAAAGTCATTAGACAAGAAGGTAATTTGATAAAATGTATTTCACGTGTTATCAATGCCTCAGTAGAAAGCAAAGTGAGTGAGTTCGATGAATAAGAGATTTATGAGATTTAAACCGAGCATCAATATAAATTCTGTGTAAGCCTTTCCTCCCCACTAAAGACTGAAAAAGAGCCTCTGTAGCTCAGTCGGTATAGACCAGCGCTTCCCAAACTGTGGGCCGCGGCCCCCTTGGGGGCCGTAGGTTTTGTTAAGGGGGGGCCGTGAAATAATGAAAACAAATTTTAAATGTTTTCAGACTAAGTAGATTTTTTTTATTTTAAAAGAAACGTATTTAACTTTTATTATTTATTACTTCTTTTTTGTTATTTTTTATATTTTAATGGAAAAATTCACACATTGGTGTTGGTTCACAAACTTTGCTTTCTGCGTATTTCGGCGCTTAATGAATATTAATAAATATTGCTTATTCATATGTTTCATTTCAAAGCAGTGGTTAATTGTATTTACTTCGAATGCTCTCCAGGGAAGCTCCAAATCTTCTAATCAGGGACTGTTGATATTGACTTTATATACATATCAAAACTCTTTTTATATTATCAGTGTCATCCAAGCTAGTTTTCTGTTACCAATAAAAGTTTCGCTTATACTTCACACATGAAAAAAAGCTTAAACAAGTTCATGTGGGGAGATAGTAACTGGCTTGCAGTGGTAAACAACACGCCCTCCCTAATAGCCACTATACTGGAGAGGCAATAAAAACAAGTACTTTTATTATGCCAGTGAATAAGGTATGAGCAGACTGTGTAATATATTTCTCAACAAATAGCGCAATTAGAGACAACTAGGATAAAAAAACACTAATTAATGAATCACATGTCCCCTCATACAGAAACTATGCTATATAGACTGAAACAAAACCATATGTTGCATGGGCAAACACAGTATCTAACTAAAAACTATTGTTATTAATTAGATGTTATATATATATATATATATATATATATATATAAAGTTAGCATTTCAACTCAATTGTCAGCTATGCTTTTATCTTTCGGTTGCGCTATCTTTTATTAATGCCGCACCAATCATATGCACTTCTTAATATCACTGCTGTCTGTTTCGCGTTAGGCTTAATTACCGTAAAGGGAGAAAAGTCACAAAAGAGAAAAATATTCCTGGTCCGAGGATTCCCTTATTCAGGTAATATTCACTAATTTCATGTTGTTAGTCTGTGGTGTGCCAGTATCCGTAAGTGGTGCTATTATTTGATCTATTCTACGTTAAAAAATTTAACCCTGAGATGGATAAGTGGCTGATAAAAAATAAAAAATCCCGCGAACAATCAGAAGAAGCAGAAACAGACTAAAAAAAAATGACAGTATTTCATATTTTACCAGAACAGCCCGCATCGTCTTCAGAACCAAACGGTAAGAGGCAAAAAATGTAATATATGCATTTGATTTTTGCAATATTCGCTGTGCATGTTTTGTATTGAATATAAATACAATAAATATTATAATAATATATGTCTCTATTACGATTTTTTTCTAGGGGGGGGCCGTGAAATATTTTAATTTGTGCAAAGGGGGCCCTGACATCCAGAAGTTTGGGAAGCACTGGTATAGACGAAGCTCTTCGGTCGGAATGACCAGGGTTCGATTCTCGTCCTTGACGTTAGGAACCTTTATCTGGTCTCTTTCGACTAACGGTGAATTAACCGGTCTCATACGGCTGTAGAGGGTTTTTTTTCACCCGGAAACAGGCAAACCGGCACCGTGAACACACATGTGACGGAGGACTCAACCTGTCCCTTAGGACGGGTTGAGTCCCCCTAATGAGGGATTTACGACGAATGAGAAGGGAAGACTGAAAACTGAAGTCTCCAATATAGCTGACAAAGCATAACCAGGTTTAGGAAAGAAACGATTCAGTTTTGAGAGTAAATTGTATGGCAGAATGAACAATACTGATCTCTGTGACAAAGTCGTGAGGCTCAGTTAGGGCATCATGCCATACTGCAAAGATATCGTTCTATGTATCTATATCATACTGCGGTGTAGGATGATTTTTACAGAGCAGTCGCTGTCAAACTTTCCATAAAGTAATTCGCGAGGGTAGAAGAAAGAGGGCTATCCATGCGGTATTATATGTTTGCTAATAAAAGTTGTTCTTAAAAGTGAAGTAGGCCAACTGGATGAAAAAAATCGCAGCTCAGAATAATATCTTCTGGAAAGTCTTGTAGGTATCATTAAAGGGAACATTTGTGAAGAGAGAGAAAGATGCAATATCAAGACTGATTAAGAGGTCTAAGTTAAGACGAAATTCCAAGATTTTAGAACTGAGCTGCAGAGTTGCCTGCCTCAGTATAATTTATTACCTTCTACCCTAGCGATAAATTGTTTTACCAAGAATTGTTTCTTCCATAAATTGCTTTAAGATGAATTTTCGTTCGAACTAATTGTTATTTGGTGTATTGTATTTTCAATGAATTGCTATTTGTTGAATAGTTCATTCGATTATTTGCTTTTTCGATGATTTTTCTTTCGAATAATTGCCATTCGGTAAACTGTCTTTCGATAAACTGTTTTTCATTGAATTTTCACCAAGCCCATCATTAAATTTTTCCCCCAATAAAGCAACTTTGTTACAGACAAAAGATTAGTTCACGAGAAAACAGAATATCGAAAATCTGAAAGTCAATTTCAAACAATTTGAAACCATACTCTATACAGTAGATGATAAAAGACTATTAAATTCCACGTTTTTGGGGTTATATTAATATGCTGCAGGGCAGAAATTTTGCAGTGAAGAAATTTGAACTCTGTGAAAAATTTACGTTATCCATACTTTTGCAAAAATCCGATGAGTGTGTTAACACAATAATTATAGCGCGTTTATATCCCTCCGTAGCGCAATTGGAAGAACGACGGTACATTGCGCCCTTCGATTGGAATAGGCCTAAGTTCGATTCTCGTCGCGACGGGAGGAATCTTTATCTGGACGATTTTCAATCGAAGGCGAGTTAGCCGATCTCATACGGAGGTAGCAGGGTTTTTTCTCCCGGAAACTCGGGTTTTTCATCCCGCATACAGACAAATTGTTCCTTCAGAACACACGCAATTTACAGACATAGAATACCAGTTGTGGTGGAGGTGGGCGGTAGATGGCGTTGATGGAGACGATTCGTAGTAGAGGTTCGGTGTAGTGGTTGAGACAATTGTAGGTGTACTCCCGCGATGAGTCTTCGGACTCCTTGGAGGTGTCAGGAATAATAATAATAATAATATAATCTGTCAAACACTTTTGTTTTGCCTAATTTTGTCAGTACAAATGATACTGAAACACATTTTAACAGAGATCGTAAATACCAAATATGATTAAATTCTATTCAGTGCAGAATTATTATAATTTCAAAATGTTTTGCCAAATTCTTGAAGAACTGCCATTCTTCAAACTGATATATTTCGATGTTACGTCTTCGAAGTTTTCATCTGAAATGGTTAATGGAAAGACATTATACAGAATGGCAAAATTGATTTATGATAAATTGTAATTCTAATATCGTCATTCGCAGAATCGATTTTTACGGAAAAAAAACCCGCTGATTATTTTTAATGAATTCCTTAATTTAACGAAACATTATTTTTAAAAAAATATCTAACATTACCTAAGACACAGACAACATCAATAAGTGGTCATTGACGATTTTAATAATTATTTTTTGCCAATAAGTAATATCTTGAATGACACCAAAATTGACTTCGATGGACTTCAGCACTTTTAAAATTAAGTAAAATTGAATTTCACTTAAATTTAAGAGTGTAAAAATTAATTTCTTTAATTTCGATTAAGTTTCGATGTAATCTGTGTGCAAAATCGTCATATCTTCACTAAAGATGATTAAAGAGAGAGAGAGAGATTACAGTCGACCTGACAAAAAAAGTTGGTTGGCTATATTTTATCATCTGACCATTTTTGCTACTTTGAATGGAGATGGCATCGTATTTCTTCAAAGAAATTCTGTTGTTCTTTTTTTTAACTAGAAAAAAAAAGAAAATAAAAGAAAAAGACAAACCGCTGGAGAGCACATGCGATAAAGAGGCATAATACACTTCTGTATAATAGCTTCTTATCCAACTCTTGCTCACTACATACCCTAGGCTAAATAATACACATATATACTGCAAACAGTACAAGTTTCAATCTCCCTAGGAGAAGCAAAAATCGCTCTTATTTATTTGTTTATTTATTTTATTATTATTTTAATCTCTCATTGTAAAACAAGAAAAACTAAACAAAAGAGCGTTTTAAAATTTATTGAAATGATCCTGATTTTTATGCTGAACAATTCTTGATTTTAGAACAAGCTTGGCATTAACCTGACTGGGAAAGGCTGCATATAAACCAGGAGGAAAGAAATGAATAAGAAGCACTTGGATAACTTTGAATAATTTAAAATATTACAAGCAGTTTCTAGCATTCATGAAATTTGAAAACATAGAGAATGAGTAATTTTGAGGTCAAAGTCTTAAAATGAGATCTTCAAATCAGTTTAACGAAAAATAGTATGAAATGCATATAAAAGACAGGAAAAAACAAATAAGACAATTGTTATTTGAAATCAAACATAAATAATGGAAAGAAGAAAGAGAAAAGGTAGAATATCCCTTTATTTGCACTATGTAATCAAAGTAGACGCTATTATATCTTCAGAACAGATCTCAAAAATTACACTTCAGCAAACAATAATGCATTATTGTACACTGGTGTCCAAAACCTATGGTAGAATACTATTTCTGAAGATTACAACTGCAAATTCAGACGAATCAGCTTGTGGTAATTTGTGTAACTGACGATTTCGAGTAGAAAGCGAGTACATATTCAAATTTTCGAATCGCGCGCAAAGGGGTAACGTGGTGGCACTCAACATGATAAATTGCAAAAGACTGAGCTAACCGAATTGTGTTTGAAGAAAGCTTTTTTTCATGAAGGAAGAGTTTCAAACTTAGATCTGTAATGTCTCGAAGACGTCATCTAGATGATTTCACGTGAAGAAGAATAATTGGAAAGCTTGAAGAAGGCCACAGCACTACTAATATTGCCAGAGAGGTTAGAATCTCATATTCAAACCAATGGAATGTGAGTAGTATGGGGGTCACTTCTGACAAGATCAAGATCAAGATAAGATAAGGAATCGTGACGTGTTGGTTGATTACGTCATTGTGGGCGTGGCTTCATGGGATTGGGATGTTAGGAATTTCCCTGTGGGCATATGTGTCAATGGCTTCAGTTGTTGTGTTTTGGTTCGCGTATGGAATTATGGGTGATGGTTGAGATAAGGAATCGTGTCGTGATTGGTGGTGCACTTCTGACAAGATCAAGATAAGATAAGGAATCGTGACGTAAATGTTTGTTATGAGATGTAGATAAGTGACGTCATTGTCAGTTGTAAATAAGTGACGTTATTGTTTTGAATGGGAAGGATGATTTTAGTGGTAAAGGAATCGGGTCGTGATTGGTGGACACTTCTGACAAGATGGAGATCAAGATAAGATAAGATAAGGAATCGTGACGCGAATGTTTGTTGTTGTTATTGAGTTTGGAATTTCGCTGGGGCCCTTGTCTGTCAGAAATATCACGTGATGTTTTTGGTTCATTTATTGCCTTGTGGGTGATATTTAGAGATAAGAATCGTGACGTTATGTGTTTGGAAATTCACAGTTTCGAGGTTTTCTGAATAATTTAATTATATGCTATGTCACTCAAACATACAGTTTTTTTTTTTTTTCTTCTATAGATGGTTGTACTAATTTTTCCAATACAATTTGGGGTATTTCTTTACTGTTAAAGGGTGGGAATTCTTAGAGTAAGTCGTGATGGCGACAGTCTTTCGAACTTTTCTGAATAATTAATTATATACTGGTGTCACTCAAACACACACACACTTTTTTTTTCCATAGCTCATCTGTATTTTTTCTATATTCATATTCTAATCAAGTTCATATTTTATTCATAATTCATCCGAATATTTTGATTTGTCTAAATTAAGTTCAATAAAGTTCAATAAATAAATAAATAAATAAATCGTGTGTGAATTCACGGTGATTTTCAAAGTATTCTTACTTAAACATACATAACACATCAAAGACACTGTTTGTTCTTTTAAGTTTACATATTTATTTCACAGATATTATTTACAATGCAATATGCAGAAATAAGAATTTACATATATCACCATACTGGTGTCCCTTAAACACACACACATACACATTAGACATGAAAAGTCGTTAATGTATCCATGTTAGTACTTTAATATGTATCCTATGATTATTCTTATGAAAAAAACTATTCAGTATTAGAATTACGTTTACCAAAAAACATACGAACAGTGATTATTGTATTACAATTCTCAATTGTTATGTTCAAGTTAAAAAAAAAAAACTTATATTTCTTTCCAGAATGGGAACATTTTGGTACCATCTAGGTTTTCTGAATATTCCAAATTGTTGATTAACATATATTCACAGAACACAAACACAAGTTTGAAAAGACATTTCACTTTTTCATTATAGGTTACTGTGGCTAACATATATTCACACCACAAAACACACAAAACATAGGAGTTGAAAGATATTTCTGTAAATAACCAGAAAAGCTAGTGGGCTACTTAATTTACTTTAGTATCCGATTGGTTCTCTGTATTAATTCTTTCCCACTGTTGCCCAACCTTGGTGGGAAAGTCTATGCGTCGTTTTGTGTAGGGTAAGTGTTATTTCCGGTTTCGAATTCCGATTGCTGTTAGAGTATGGAATTCTGACAAGTGAAATTATTATTATTATTTTTTTTTTCAAATTGATTGGTTTACTTTTCAAGGTCATATTCTAACAGAATAACTGAGCAGAATTAATAAATATATATAGTATATGTGAATTTATTTTCCGACACTGAATATTTCTCAGTTATTCTGATTAGATCTTGATATTTAAATCCACAACTTTATATCTTAATGCAATTCTGTTTAATTATTTAAAAAAATCACAACTGTGAAATTAATGCCAGGACAGGAAAAAAAAAGTGTTGAAAACGAATATCCATGTATTGATTATTTTAGAAATTGTCTAATGCTACCTATTGACATTATTTGAGTTATCTGAAAACAAATCGTTCACATAATCGAACACCCGAACTGTTAGAATTTGGTTATTTTACAGAGAGAGAGTGAGCACCTAATTAACCCAAAACGTGACTTTAACTCTTAAAGTTTGGTATAGAAAAATGTTTGTACTCTCCAGATAACACATATACAAATTTTACCTTTCCCCACACAAAGTAAGATAAAAACACACCAACAATATAACCACCAGCATGCGAAAACATGTTGTTGAGTCATCTGCGCAAAAGGTTCATTTTTGAATGAACGGTCTGGGTAGGGCATAGTAAGTTTAAACAATACTATAAGAAAATACCATAGAGTCGAGTGACTTTGGACTTAAGGTAATCGTTCATCCACTGCAGCTGCTGTTTTGTGTTTGGTAATGTAAAAATAATGGGTGAGCCACAAATTCTTTAAAAGTTTCTTTGTGAAAAGTTCTAATTGTTTAGAATTTTGTAAACGAAAGTTACCATAAAGTATACGATCAGAGCTAATAATCAGTGAAATAATAATAATAAATAACTATTTATTTGTGGTGCCATATGAAGTAATCTAAGAAGAAGAAGAAGAATGAAGGAAAACGATAATGAAAAATCGACATTGAATGAAAAATACGAATTTTCAGTTATCATTGCTATAATTGACTGCCAATTTCTTTTGAATAAGAGTTCAAATGTATTTCCTAAAGAAATTTGTATTTCTGATGGAATTAGTGTAAGATATGCATTAACAAAATCACCTTGTAGTTGGAAAGAATTACCTGAAAGAGTTAAAAAACAGAATTCTTGGTTAATAAAATATAACCATCAGCTGAAGTTTGAAATTGGTTCACTATCTTTGGACAAACTAAGAAATTGGATGATAGAATCAACATGGAAATATCATATATTACTTGCCAAAGGAAGAGAAAAATCAAAAACATTAGCGATGTTAATAGGGAGGCCTGTTCTTGATTTAAATGAAATTGGATGCCCAAAACGTGAAAACATAATGTGTACTTTTAAATGCTTTTGGAAACATAACGAAAGATTCTGTGCTTTTAATAATTCTCAGAAGTATATGTATTGGATTCGAAAATATAAATATGCAACCCTTAATTTTACTACAGTAATAAATTCCCAACGAACACCAAATGAAAAATTAAATTTCAGATGAGAGTCACATTGTCAAAACCATACGATGGCAATTCCACAAGCATGGAAGAACCTTTGATGTATTTTTCAATTTATTTATTTTCTGTATTGTTAGATTCAGTAAATACAATTTGTAAATAATATTTCGTTCAAATAAAATGTGTAAATTTAAATGAACAAATTGGGTGTCGTAGATGTGTAATACAAATTTAAGAAGGAATATAACTTTTTTTTTTCCTTGTGAAATTTCATGCCAAAAAGTAACCAGAGAATTTTTTTTGATTCATTGAATTAAAAGTATGTATGTTTAAGTAAGAATACTTTGAAAATCACCGTGAATTCACACACGATTTGTTTATTTATTTATTTATTGAACTTTATTGAACTTAATTTAGACAAATCAAAATATTCAGATGAATTATGAATAAAATATGAACTTGATTAGAATATGAATATAGAAAAAACACAGATGAGCTATGGAAAAAAAAGTGTGTGTGTGTTTGAATGACACCAGTATATAATTAATTATTCAGAAAAGTTCGAAAGACTGTCGCCATCACGACTTACTCTAAGAATTCCCATCCTTTAACAGTAAAGAAATACCCCAAATTGTATTGGAAAAATTAGTACAACCATCTATAGAAGAAAAAAAAAACTGTATGTTCGAGTGACATAGCATATAATTAAATTATTCAGAAACCCTCGAAGCTGTGAATTTCCAAACACATAACATCACGATTCTTATCTCTAAATATCACCCACAAGGCAATAAACGAAACAAAAACATCACGTGATATTTCTGACAGACAAGGGCCTCAGCGAAATTCCAAACATTCCAAACTCAATAACAACAAACATTCGCGTCACGATTCCTTATCTTATCTTGATCTCCATCTTGTCAGAAGTGTCCACCAATCACGACACGATTCCTTCACCACTGAAATTATCCTTCCCATTCAAAACAATAACGTCACTTATTTACAACTAACAATGACGTCACTTATCTACATCTCATAACAAACATTTACGTCATGATTCCTTATCTTATCTTGATCTTGATCTTGTCAGAAGTGCACCACCAATCACAACACGATTCCTTATCTCAACCATCACCCATAATTCCATACGCGAGCCAAAACAGAACTGAAGCCATTGACACATATGCCCACAGGGAAATTCCTAACATTCCAATCCCATGACGCCACGCCCACAATGACATCATCAACCAATCGCGTCACGATTCCTTATCTTATCTTGATCTTGATCTTGTCAGAAGTGACCCCCATACTACTAATGTGTTCCAGACGTTTGCTAAGAGGCCACCCTTGCTCTACCAACAAGCATAAAGAGAGATTTTTGGCTATAACAGCAAAACATAATCGACGCACCACGGCAGGTCAGCTTACAACTCGGCTCCATTCAAGCAGGTATGCTGATACCTAGACAAACTGTGGCAAGACGTCTGCGACAAGTAGGCCTGTACGCCCAAATGCTTGTAGTCTGTGTCCCTTTATCCACAAAATACATCACTGCTGATAATATGTTATACGATGTTGTTTCCATAAAAATTGGATAACACACCAATGCCCTAACGTGCTCTTTACATATGAGAATTTTTTTTTTTAGTCTTTCCTCCGATTGTAGACGACACTCGATTTGACGTGAAAGTGGTGCTGCTTACCATTGCGATTATGTTCTTGAAAGGGATAGATACGGTGGGTGGGATCATGTTGTGGGGAGACAGTGTGCTTAATGGAAGCACCGAACTACAAATGCTGGAAAAATGGACCATGGCTGGTGAACGATATTGCAAGGTTCTTGAAAGTCATGTTCGATTGTTCCGTGGTGCTGTAGGCGAAGAATTCATTTTTATGGATGACAATGCCACATCACATCATACATGACCAACAGAAATACTTCTGGAGACCGAGGATATTAATCGAATGGAGTGGCCAGTACGCTCGCCAGATCTCAACCCCATGGAACACGTTTGGAACGCAATAGGGAGATGCACTGCCTCTTAAAATTCCCCTCCAGAAAACAAACAAACAAGGCCTTATCCTTGCTCCGAAGGAGTGGGCCAGTTTGCCTGAAGAACTCCTGAATCACTTGGTTGTGAGAGCTGCATAGTTCGGGATGGACATATTCCATACTTAAATGTCTCTCCGCGTAGTTTTCTCTTAGAACTGTGCATTAATTCCTTAACAACGTTCTTTGGAAATCTGTAACTTTTTCTAAAAACGTATTGCAATTTAATTTGTACGAAAATTATATCACACATTTTTGTGTGATATAATTTATTAGTATGCTGGAAATAAATTTATGTCCATATTTGGCTGTAGTTATGAAATTGTTTCATATACAGGTAAAAATGTAGTTTGTCCTTAGCTTTTGGACACCATTGCATTTCTAAGCAGCCTTCGAGATCTTTTAATTTGTAATTTTTGCCGATATTAATTTCTAAGGAACGATTCTCTTCCAGGGATTATCATATGTGTTTTGTGAGTATACGAACGCGCATACGCTTGCGGGCGTTCGTACACATCAAATCCGACTGTACTTTAATCAGGACATCTTTGCTTTCTGAGTGAAAGGCGTCTCCACTTTGCTATCAGTAAGTTGTTGATTCGAATCCCACTATAGCATTGATATCTGGGAATATTTTTAGTTAACAGATGATTTTGATAGCAAAGTGAGCTCCACCCATTTCTTACTGGGGTGAAGTGAATAAAAAGTGATATTTTGGTCAGAGTTGCGAAATATCTAACTCATAGACAACGCAGTACTAATCTGCTATAAGTTTATTTACAACTTTGAGTGTATGAGATTTTCACATAAAAACTGAGAACCCTCCAATCAGCCAAGAACTATCTAAATAAATTTGATAACATGGAAAATGCACAATTTCCAAAGAGGGACATTTTTAATCATATTGTCTTCCAGTTACGCAAAGCGTCTGCTGTGTAACTAGAGTAATATCATCCTGAGTAGAACTGAAGATTAAGCATAAGAGGCATCAACATAAAAGAATTGGAAGTAGGAGAATAAGATAAGTATCATGTCAACATAACTGGTGTAACTGAAACTAAAATCAAAACAAGTGAAATCTTCTAGACGATAAATATATAAAGTGCTTTATGTACACTAAGGATCAGAGAAATGAGGAAGCAGCTAGTGTTTAAGGAAAAACATGAAAATAAACTTCTTTAATAGGAGCTAATTTCAAGTAAAGTAAAATGGACAAATTTCATAATGCAAAATAAAATCAATGAGACTTGTTTCTGTCTATAGTATCATAACAGAATCTGGAAAAGGAGCAGATAGAAATTTTAAAGTTATTAGACCAGACAGCTAACAGAAAGAAAAAAGGACAAACTACTATTTGTTGGAGAACTAAACCGCAAATCAGGAAATGAGTCCCCTGTATGTGCAAAAATGTTTTAAGAAAATTTGGAGAAAAGGACAGGGCTAATACAACAATGACAGTTCCTTGCTGTTAGGAAGACAAGCCATTACTAACATAAAGATGTATGTCCATAAATTTGTATGGACAAAGGAATAAAAGTCTGATTGATCATTATTATTATCATATAGTATTATGACAGCACTGCCATCAAAATGGTCCAACATACAAATTATACAAGGGTATTTGAAACAGGCAGTGACCAGAGATCAACAATTAGCATTGAGCAGGATAAAAATTAGTATCTCATTCAAAACAAAAAAAAAATATATCAAAATTGAAGAACTCTCAAATGAGAAATATATATTCCAATATACAAATATTATTAGAGAAAACATGAAAGAGTTTGAAAACAAGAACCATGTCTTAGAAAAGGAGTGGCAAAACCGGAGTTAAAAAATGATCGGCAGCCAGGAACTCGTAATGAAGTTGTATGTATGGAGAGAAAAATCAGAACTCTATGGTTTCCTGGAAGGAAGTTAAAGAAGCAATTCATGAAAAGAAGATATGATTTAAGAGTGACTGGCTAGTGAGACAGCATGTGCTCTAAGCATATGGTGAAAAAGTGTTAAACGCGAAAGTTGCTCAAGTCGTGAATATCATAATTATGAATATTATGAAAGTGATAAAATGTTTTGAAACGTACTAGAAGCTTATAAATGGAGGAAAGAGTACCTCAAATGGAATCAAAGATCATAAAGCGGACATAAAAAAAAGTTAAGGAAAGAAAAATTATGGATGTTTGGAGTAGTATTTTACTTTAAAAATATTATATGAGGGCAGCAAAAAATATTAGAACGATATAAAACCTGCAAAAAGTGCCAATAGGAATAAATAAAATACTTGAGGTAGAAAAAACATCATAAAACTGAAATATGAAAAGGCCATTAAAATAGATTATGATCATGTTCGACCCGAACTGAAATATATGTCGGTATAACAGTTTATGCTACTCTGTAGTAATTTTGGTTTTTGAACCACTCCATTTAAAAGTAGTTTATAAAATATTCTTTTCGTTATAATTCTGTTTTTATTGGCCAAACGTTTTCAATGATAAAACTCTTTGTTTGATTGAATTAAATGAAATTTGTTACCCGGAATAATAAAGAGCTTTTCATTTCATTTGGATCATTTCCATGGGAAAATTATGTATACACCATATATGTGAAATTATTATAAATTTCAACTGTTCTGATATGAAAAAAAAAGAAGACATTTGTAGAGACAATATTCCTTATTTGCTTTTTTTTTCTAATAAGGAAATATTTCGGGACTTCATCGGAATCACATTTTCTTCATAATTTTCTTTCATTCCCTCTCTTTTCAAATATGATCATTTAAATTTTCTTCAAAAGATCTTTTAGCCTCTTCCTCTAAACAAAAAGCAAGCCCATCATATTGATTTACTTATTTAGTAAATGACTCCCCAAGAATGAAGATGAAACACGTCGTTCAAATAAACAAGGAAGAAAAGAATGGAAAGACCTCAGAAACAGAGGATGTTCTTTGCCAATTCTCGACATCTTGTTAATTAACTAGGCTAAAAATATTTTTCGAAACTCTAGAGAAATCATTCGACTATACCAGAAGATTTACTTATTGGAATTTAAGACTCACTAAGCTCGCGTTATATCCTTGGAGAGTAATTGTCGAAGATGGTTAAAGCAAAAGCGTGGGTGAAGGCTTCTGTTTTGAAGCAGAAATAGGTAATACTAACCAAGAATATATTCTTGGTAATAAGAATACTTTGATATTAGGTTTTAGAGAACGCGAAGGAAGATTTGTCTGTAAGAGAGAGAGAGAGAGAGAGAGAGAGAGAGAGAGAGAGAGAGAGAGATGGATATTGATTTTTAGTTTGGCAAATTTTCATTGTGAATTTACTTAACGCAAACTAAGAAAACTGCAACAAGCGACAACAACAAAAAAAGAAGATTCACTGCATTTCTGTTAGATTGCGTATTAAATTAGATCTGGTACAAGTTGAATGGAAATTGAAGAAATAGTAATAGCATGAAGGCTATGAGTATTTTACAACCAATGATATAACTTGTGACTGAAGCAGAAATTGCTTACTTAGCCTATGGTTGTTTCCGTTATTTATTAAAGATTAGGTTTTTCTTTTTTGCTTTCTCTTAAGCCCTAAACGAACGTGAGTAAAGTTACACTTTCATGTTACTGCTTGATCACGTTATCATAACCAACAACAAAATTACCAACCATTGGATGTGATATTTGAAGAATGTGGCGAATGTTTGGCTGTGATATTTTGGTGACATAATAATGGCTTAATCGATGCTAATTTATTAAAATTGTTACATGTGAATTTCACAGGCATTATCCTGAGTTGTGAGTAATTTTAAATACGTTTGGTGAATTTTCGCACTGTTTATACCAGAGGTCGCCAAAGTCATTTGCCCGTCGATCCCTTCAAGCGTTTCTTGACTTTTTATCGACTCCCTATATTTTACTATTACGTAATTATAATAGGACAAGCAAAAAATACGCTTATGTGAGTTTTTAGATTGTTTATTTTATAGTTACAGTGTTTATTGTATGTCTAATATAGTATATATTATTATATTACTATTACTACTACTATTACTATCACTAGTAATATCACTAGTATTACTAGTGATATTAATAAACTACTGGTATTAATATCACTGGTATTACTACCAGCGCTGCTCAACTCTTCAACATAGAGAAGTTTAGTTCGTGAATGATTAACGATTGAATTATAATATGTATGTTGATGAATTTTAGAACATTAACACTCACTTGTATGTCGATGCGCAAAAATGAGACTGGGATCGAATACTTGTAAGTATCAGTAAATAAGAACCACGCACGTGTTGCAATCTCGCTCCCACTGCGCCGGCCGGCAGGAACCACCAACATCCGTTTATTGGTAAGTACGTCATTTTGACCTACTTGATTGGCCTCTAACTATTTTTATGACCTTACTCCATCTTACAGGTCCTATTCATGGACCTGTAAGATGGAGGTACTGATCCCACGATTCACTCTTAATTGCGTTGTCATTACCTCCATGTCTTTTGTCATGGAGGTAATTCAAGTTAACCGAATTAAATATTACCCATACAATGAGGTCTTATATTTTTCTGTCGACCCCTGGGCCCGAATCAACCCCTAACAATGTCATATCGACCCCTTTGGCGACCACTGGTTTATACTATCCGAATTGATCGCTTTGCTGGCCTAATTTTACCAATGTTGATTATGGTGATTTGAGTTTTATAGTATTTGTATGTTTGTATGTTGGTGAAGATTACTTTGAAGGAAATAGCTAATTGAATTTAAAATATAAATATGGAACCTCAGCAAATTTGTTTGAAATGGGTTGATCATCGGCCGAATATGTTAGCAGTATTTGCACAATTATTTTCTAGTGCAACTCTAGTGGATGTAACATTATTGTGCGAGGGCTTTAGCCTAAAGGCGCATAAGATAGTGCTGTGTGCGTCAAATCCGTTCTTTTGTAGCTTATTTCTTGAAAATCCTTATAATCATTCTATTGTAACTGACGCATATGTCATTCACTGATTTGAAAGCAACCGTAGGTTTTATGTGTAACGTTTACAGCTTTATACACTTTTTAAAGCAGCCGAGAGTCTAATGGTGAATGGGTTAATTGAGATCATAGGCAAACATCGCTGTGTTTCTGATCTAGTGCGACAGAGGAATAATCAAGAGTCTTTGGGTTCTCATCAGTGTTTATCAACTATCTCTTGGTAACTTAAATCAGAGTAACGTTGAGAGCCAGTTGTCGAATATTAGAGATTTAGTGTCATCATTATTTGAAGATATTAGTAGGGAAGTAAGTTTCGGATGGTAGTGAATTCAAGCGGATGTTATCAGCCCCAACTCATCCACAAATTCATGTTCCTCAATCAACTGAGTTTCTTACTATATCTCAGGAATTCCTTTCATGTATGCACAATATGGCGACAGGTGATGTTCACTACTGTGTGGTAATCCGAAATTTAAGAGGATGCAATCTACAGTAACAGACATAATTCCGATATCCCATGAGGGGCTCATGTCGTAGTCCTACGTTAGCTCCAGTTACCAGTCGCTTATCCTTTTCTACCAATTTTCGATTATTCAACACTCAGTCTTTCCTCAGAGTACCAGGTTCTAGTGACGATGCACAATCTTTGGTTCCTTGTTCCATGTCATCCAAGGAATCTGCATTATGTATTAATGCAGATGCCTTTAACTGACATTATTTGCATTATGTCAGTTATATTACACATGATATAACTGACATCAAACTTGGTGCCTTGTCATTTGGTTGAAATCACCTGTTGCTTGTTCTTCAAGTAGTGCCCGTTCTTAGATAAAGGATAATACATAAGGATTGCCTGCTATATCTCGTTCCGGTGAATGTCAGTTCAATAAGGCGCAACCTGAGGCACACATGCCACTAAAAGGCATCCGGAAAGATAGATGTTGGCACAGAGAAGGATGTATCATTAGCAAATGATCGCAAATCAGTTCTCTTGTCTATTCTGCTTTCCAGGGTTGAAGAGGAGTGGGATACCAGTAAACTGTTCAACAAGTACTGATTTTGCTGATTCTCTAACTTTTATTAAAGATCGAGATTCCTGTAAGAAGAGCTTACCGTTCTTTTCCGGTCCTAAAATGTCTTAACTTCATCTCCTGCAAGAGGAAGTGCTCGGTAAGGAGGTGCATGGTTTGAAGACTGAACTGAGAGCGATCAATAGAGAAATTAGGACCATTGAGATTACTTTAGCTGATGTAACTAGAACATCAGCTAAAACAGGATTAGGTGAGAGAGAGAGAGAGAGAGAATTTGGTGAATGAGAGAATAATGAAGAGAATGGAAGTGATAAGAAGTCAAGAGAATGAAAGCACAAAAGTTCGGAAATGAGATGGATGTTTGTGAGAGTGTGGCAGTAAGAAAAAGAGTGACGAGGGAAAGTCATGAAACTGGGAGAGTGACGCAGAAGAGTATAGAAAAAGAGGGTGTGAGAGACGCTTGTTTGGATGTGAATGAAGTTATGAATGGTATAATATATGCTGACTAACTCAATGATTACGGTATGGAGAGTAGAATACCTGAGGAATGCTTGTCTGGTGTAACAATAGAGAGATGAACTTTAGCAATAAAGAGAGGGCAAGATGTAGAAGAGATGATAGTGATGGTGGGCACAAATGACCTAAGCGGTAGTATTAATCGGGTGGCAAGGGATTTAAGAACAATGTTAGATATCGTGAAGAAGAAAAATGTCAAAAGGGAAGAGTGTGTGTGTGTGTGTGTGTGTGTGTGTGTGTGTGTGTGTGTGTGTGTGTGTGTGTGTGTGTGTGTGTGTGTGTGTGTGTGTGTGTGTGTGTGTGTGTGTGTGTGCGCGTGCGTGCGTGCGTGCGTGCGTGTGTGTGTGTGTGTGTGTGTGTGTGTGTGTGTGTGTGTGTGTGTGTGTGTGTGTGTGTGTGTGTGTGTGTGTGTGTGTGTGCGTGCGTGCGTGCGTGCGCGCGCGCTGCCCGTTTTGATAATTATGAGTTAAATTGAAGGGCCATATCGTAACCCAAAGAAACAAAATCAGAAGAGAAAAAGAATTAAAGACAACTTTAAAAAAGGGGAAAAGTGCAGCCTCAAGGTGAAATTAATGAACGAAATGAAACTTAATTTTCTGAACGAAGATACAACACATTTCATAAATATTTTGTCTCTTCACTTAATCTAATCGTTTTTACCGACACGTTTGCAGACATCTAATCTTTTTACAAACAAGCGAAATTTCGGTTTAATTTTTTTGAGGATTTTTTTTAAGATGTTTAAAAATGATTTCACAGTTCTGATGAGGTTATGGTTGCCTAATTGACATGATTTCGATGTAAAGCGAAATCATGTCAATTAGAAATTTCTGATAACTGTTCTGACCCAACATAGTTCAATTATTTTGCCATAACTGTACATTTAAACATGATGGTAGTCTGACTAATCTGCTATGTATTATTTTGTCGATTATACATCAAGCACTATCTATAGCAAGAATCAATATCAGCTATCAGTGACTCTAAGATGCAATGTTTTTACCACAGTCACTGATTTCCATTCGGTCGATAGCTATTCACCATGATAGATCTCTTCCATTAACTGTGAGTGGAATAATGATCGTCATCCGTATCTTCTAAATGCCGTTGATGGGCCGATGCAGAACTCAGGAAATGACAACATGAAGGAGTACTCTCTAACATATTATTCTTTTCATCGATAATCTATACTGTCATGTACTATTTCCGGTTAGCGCCTCCCACACACATCTAAAGTACCGCTTGTTATTTGCGATTCCCAAGAATCATAAGAAAAACAGTCTTTGCCGTAGCTCCGTATCAATTACTTCGCTTTATCACTGGTGTCAAGACGAAGTCATAAGTTTACATCGCATTGCAATTTTATTCTTGAAGTGAAATCTTGCAGCAGAAATAAACTTGCTGTTGTCAATCTCAAGGAAGATATTAATTCTTTCTTAGTCCTGAAGTATTTGTGGACTAAAAATATCCTTTAAGGAAAGTGCTCTACAGATAAAGAAACACACACATGAAGAAATAACATAAGCATGTTTATGTTAACCATAGTCATTGTTTTTAACCATAAAGCAGTTATAATATTTATTGATCATGTTCTCACTTTCCCTGTTTGACAAAAAAAAAAAGCTATCACATTCTTATTTTGATTACAAACAAATCTTTTCTATAATTCAGCTACTATTACTAATTGAGATATCAAGTCTTTGCGATTATTATA